>NC_081359.1:104792612-105094279 GCF_030684315.1 Stegostoma tigrinum
CGGACCGTCCGCCATGCTGTAGGTTTTGTACAGGGCTGGATTTTCCAAATGGGAAGCAGGAACTGAGAGGTGGATTCTGTTCCCGGTCCCAAAACTCCAGAAGCTCTCCATGTGCTGTTACGTGCTGATCTCACACCCCATTATCCACACCATCACTATCAATGTGTTGATTCTAACAGTAAAGTGGCCAATTGTTTCTCCTTTGCATTGCTATCCATGAATGAAGAGAACTTCACCCGCACTTCCCGAACAAATCCAAAATAATCCATAAGGTAGGGTTTTCATTTCACCATACATTCAAGGAAGGGACTACTGCCCAATTGGGAGCCAACACTGCAGAAACAGAGGTTGTCCTCGAATCCACCCCTTCAGTCTACCCCTGTCACCTGTCTGCTCTACCCGTGACCTTTCTCCTGCCATTCTCCACTCTGCCCCTACCACCAATCCACAAGTGCCCACCATTCCACAACTCTCCCTCACCCTACTAAACACTTCCCTGTCATACTTCCGCTCTCCCACTGCCATGCCTCAAACTCACCCTGCCACCTTTCAATCTCCCTTCACAACCCCTCAAATCTTCCCTGACTACCCCCTCAATCTCCCCCAGCCATTCATCCACTCTCTCCCATCACCCCTCCACTCTCTCACTGCTATCCCACAGTCTCACCCACCACTCACAATTCCCCCTGCCATCCCTTCACTCTACCCCTGCTGACCCCCAATCTCCACCTGCCACCCCTCCGTATTCCTCTTGTCACCCCACAATCACCCATTACCTCCCTTCCACTCCCCTCCTGCCACACTCAATCTCCCCACCACCTCTCCACTCTCCCCCACCACTCCTCTGCCCTTCTCCACCAGACTCCCGTCCTTCCTGTCACCCCCAATATTCTACCATCACCCCTTCAACCTTCCCCTGCCACACCTCAATCTCTCCCTACCACCCTTCAATCTCCTCCTGCCATTCCTCCACTCTCCCCTTGCAACCTCTCCACTCTCTCCCTGTCACCCCTCAATCCCTCATGCCACTTCTCGACTCTCCCCTTGACACCCCCCGACTCTCCCCGTGTCACCCCTTCACTCTCCCCAGCCACCCCTCTGTCTCCCCCGCCATATCCACACTCTCCCCCTTCAACCTTCCACTCTCCCCCGTCACCCCTCCACTCTGCCCCGCCACCCCTCAGTTTCTCCCTGCCACCTGCCCCCTCTCTCTAGCCACCCCTCAGTCTTTCCCTGCCACAACCCGCTCTCCCCTGCCACACCCCACTCTCCCCCGCCACACCCCACTTTCCCCCGCCACACCCCACTTTCTCTCTGCCTCGTCTCAGTTTCCCACTGTCACCCCTCAATTTCCCCCTGCCAATCTCCCCTGCCCCCCCTCATTCTCCCCTGCTACCCCTCCACTCAGCAGAGACAGCTAACCCAGGGGGCAAACTGAAACCTATTTGCCATCCCTTCCATTCCTGGGGACAGAAAACCGGGCAGGAAAGCCAGTCTTGTCTATTTCATTGTGATCCTTTACCCTGGGGTTTGTGATTTAAACCGTGATTGGGCTGATCCACTCCAGGTTTTGAGATTTCCTAGATTTAATTCATTTAGGGACCCTTGCAGCTCGCAGAGAGAGAGCGAGATTTTCATTCCATTAGTCTGATGGATATGAACCTAAAGTCAAAGGACAGTTTGTGGAGCCACTAGACTCCCCACTGCCTCAAGGGAGTTAATCGTTTCAAGACATTGAAAAGGTTAACATTCCCAGAGAATTCAATTTGTAAATAGAACCATTGTGGCAAGCAGTGTCATATTCATTAAACACTTAGATCCTGAGGATGGAAAATGAGAAATGCAGTCAGCTCCCCAGTTCATACAATGCGCAGTCAGCTCACTCACCTAAAATTGGTGCTCTGTATGAATGACGAAGGCTGTAAATATTGACCAGGTCCAGCAACACCAGAGTACACAAAGGCTGGATGGGTTTCAAGATGCAACCTTAAACTATTCTCTTTCATGTGCTCAAGGGATGGTTTACAATTTATTTTGCAATACATCACTCTGTCCCACAGAAACGTCTGAGGACTAACTTACACACAATGACATTACTGTGAAGTGCACTGAGGCAAACATGGGAATGCACAGGAGAAAACCAACAATCACTGTAGTCTCTTCCTCACTGAGGAAGGAACAATAGCCAAGAGACTGGGAGAGGCCCATTTTCAAATGGAGCCCTGGAACAGAAAGATGCAACATTGAACAAAAACAAAATAAATCAAAGAACTGCAGATGCTGGAAATCAGAAACAAAAACAGAATTGCCAGAAAAACTCAGCAGGTCTGGGCAGCATCTGCAGAGAGAAAACAGAGTTCACAATCTGGGTCCAGTGACCCTTCCTCAGAACAAAAGAAAGAAGAAGAGTCACTGGACCCAAAACTTTAACTCTGCTTTTTCTCCACAGATACTACCAGACTTGCTGAGTTGCTGTAGCAATTCCTGTTTTTGTTTTAGATTCAGCACCGGTTTTGACTTTAGTTCATTTCTTACACGTGGCCATTCCTGCCAATTCGTTACTGCTCCCTTGTCGTGCTTTAGAAGGTAGTACACAATCTTCTTTCTGAATCTCTGCAATCCAGGTGGTTCATGTACGCTCACAGTGCTGTTAGTTTTTATGAATTAGGAGCAGGGCCAACTCCCTTGGCTGTATAAACCTGCCCTATTGTTCATTATGATCATTTTTCAGCTGGTTACTCCAGTCCCATCTGATCCCAATAACCTGTCAACCCCTTGCTTATTGACAATCTATCCATTTTAGCCAGTCACCAAAATTGGTTGTATCGTGGATAGTGAAGGAGACTATCTAAGGGTACATTGGCATCTTGAACAGTTAGGCCAGTGGCTCGAGGATTGGCCAGTTGAGTTTAATTTAGATAAATGTGGTATGTTGCAATTTGATAAGACAAACCAGGGCAGGACACATACAGTTAAAGCTAGGGTTCTGGGGAGTGCTGTTGAACGTAGACACGGAGGGGTTCAGGTAGATAGTTTCTTGAAAGTGGCATCACAGGTAGTCAAGGTGGTGAAGAAGGCAATTAGCATGCTTGACTTCTCAGTTAGGCCAGTGGCTTGAGGGTTGGCCAGTTGAGTTTAATTTAGATAAATGTGGTATGTTGCAATTTGATAAGACAAACCAGGGCAGGACACAAACAGTTAAAGCTAGGGTTCTGGGGAGTGCTGTTGAACATAGACACGGAGGGGTTCAGGTAGATAGTTTCTTGAAAGTGGCATCACAGGTAGTCAAGGTGGTGAAGAAGGCAATTGGCATGCTTGACTTCATTGGTCAGAGCCTTGGATTTGGAATTGGGACCCTCATGTTGCAGCTGTACAGGATATTGGTGAGGCCACTTTTGGAATACTGCATACAGTGCTTGTCACTCTGCTATGGGAAGGATGTTATTAAACTGGAAAGGGTGCAGAAAAGATTTGCAAAGACATTACTAGGCCTGGGGGATAAGGAGAAGCTGGATAGGCTGGGACTTTTTCCCCTGGAGTGTACGAGGTTGATGGGTGGCCTTATAGATGTTTATATAATCATGACAGCATAGATGAGGTGAACAGCCAATGTCTTTTTCCCAGAGTAGAAGAGTTCAAAACTAGAGGCCATAGTTTTAAGGTGAGAGGGTAAAGATTTAAAAGAGTCATCATGGGCAATATTTTCACACACAGTGTGGTGTGTTTGTGGAATGAACTCCCAGAGGAAATGGTAGAGACAGATACAATTACAACATTTAAAAGACATTTGGTACATGAATAGAAAAGGTTTAGGGGGATATGGGCCAAACACAGTCAAATGGGGCTGGTTTAGTGTAGGAAATCTGATTAGCATGGATGAGTGGGACTGAAGGGTCTGTTTTCATGCTGACTCTACGTTCTGTGACTCTATGACTGCTTCCTCTGCTTTTTGAGAAAGAGGATCCCGAGCCCGATGAGAGAACCTCTCTCATTCTGTCTGTCTTAAAAGGGTATCCCTTCTGTAGAAACAGTAACCTTCCTAATACCCCCATTCTCCCACTGGTGAGAGCATTCTTTCCACATGCACCCCTGTCTAGCCCCCTCAAAGATTTCATATGTTTAAATCAAGTTGCCTCTTCTCGATGGATAAAAGCTTAAACAGTCCAACCTGTCCTCATTAGCCAATCTGCCCATTCTAGGTAATTGTCTAGAAAATGGATGTGAGTTTGCTCGCTGAGCTGGAAGGTTAGTTTTCAGATGTTTCGTCACCATTCTAGGTAACATCATCAGTGAGCCTCTGATAAAGCGCTGGTGTTATGTCCCGCTTTCTATTTATCTGTTTAGGGTTCCTTGGGTTGGTGATGTCATTTCCTGTGCTGGTGATGTCATTTCCTGATCTTTTTCTCAGAGGATGGTAGATTGACTTCAAATCAATGTGTTTGTTGATGAAGTTCCGGTTGGAATGCCATGCTTCTAGGAATTCTCGTGCGTATCTCTGTTTGGCTTGTCCTAGGATGGATGTGTTGCCCCAATCAAAGTGGTGTCCTTCCTCATCTGTACGTAAGGATACGAGTGATAGTGGGTCATGTCGTTTTGTGGCTAGTTGATGTTCATGTATCCTGGTGGCTAGCTTCCTGCCAGTTTGTCCAATGTAGTGTTTGTCACAGTTCTTGCAAGGTATTTTGTAGATGATGTTTGTTTTGTTTGTTGTCTGTATAGGGTCTTTTAAGTTCATTAGCTGCTGTTTTATAGTGTGTTGGTGGGTTTGTGGGCTACCCTGATGCCAAGAGGTCCGAGTAGTCTGGCAGTCATTTCGGAAATGTCTTTGATGTAGGGGAGAGTGGTTATGGTTTTTGAGCCCGTTTTGTCTGTTTGTTTGGGTTTGTTGCTGAGGAATCGGCGGACTGTGTTCATAGGGTACCCGTTCTTTTTGAATACGCTGTATAGGTGATTTTCCTCTGCTCTGCGTAGTTCCTTTGTGCTGCAGTGTGTGGTGGCTCGTTGGAATAATGTTCTAATGCAGCTTCGTTTGTGGGTGTTGGGATGGTTGCTCCTGTAGTTCAGTATTTGGTCCGTATGTGTTGTTTTCCTGTAGACGCTGGTTTGAAGTTCCCCATTGACTGTTCGCTCTACTGTGACATCTAGGAATGGCAGTTTGTTATTGTTTTCCTCCTCTTTTGTGAATGTTATGCCAGTAAGGGTATTATTGATGGTCTTGAAGGTTTCCTCTAATTTGTTTTGTTTAGTGATGACAAAGGTGTCATCCACATTGCGGACCCAAGGGTTTGGATGATTGGCAGAGCTGTTTGTTCAAGTCTCTGCGTTTCTGCCTCTGCTAAGAACCCTGATATCGGAGATCCCGTGGGTGTACCATTGGTTTGTCTGTAGGTTTTGTTATTGAAAGTGAAGTGGGTGGTAAGGCATAGGTCCACTAGCTTAATGATGTTGTCCTTGCTGATGAGGTTGGTGGTGTCTGGTGTATGTGTCTTCGGTTCTTCTAACACTGTAGTCAGTGTTTCTTTGGCCAAGTGTCACAGTAGAGTGAACAGTCAATGGGGAACTTCAAACCAGCGTCTACAGGAAAACAACACATACGGACCAAATACTGAACTACAGGAGCAACCATCCCAACACCCACAAACGAAGCTGCATTACAACATTATTCCAACGAGCCACCACACTGCAGCACAGAGGAACTACGCAGAGCAGAGGAAAATCACCTACACAGCGTATTCAAAAAGAATGGGTACCCAATGAACACAGTCCGCCGATTTCTCAGCAACAAACCCAAACAAACAGACAAAACGGGCTCAAAAACCATAACCACTCTCCCCTACATCAAAGACATTTCCGAAATGACTGCCAGACTACTCGGACCCCTTGGCATCAGGGTAGCCCACAAACCCACCAACACACTAAAACAGCAGCTAATGAACTTAAAAGACCCTATACAGACAACAAGCAAAACAAACGTCATCTACAAAATAATAAAATGTGAGGCTGGATGAACACAGCAGGCCAAGCAGCATCTCAGGAGCACAAAAGCTGACGTTTCGGGCCTAGACCCTTCATCAGAGAGAGGGATGGGGTGAGGGTTCTGGAATAAATAGGGAGAGAGGGAGAGGCGGACCGAAGATGGAGAGTAAAGAAGATAGGTGGAGAGGGTGTAGGTGGGGAGGTAGGGAGGGGATAGGTCAGTCCAAAAACACCCCACCAACCTCCGGAAAAAAATCCCCCTCGTTCTCACACACCACCCCACCAACCTCCGGAAAAAAAAAATCCCCCTCGTTCTCACACACCACCCCACCAACCTCCGGAAAAAAAACAGTTCAGCTGGGCCATCTCCAGCACATCCCTCATCTTCCTGGACCTCTCAGTCTCCATCTCAGGCAACCAGCTTGTAACTGATGTCCATTTCAAGCCCACCGACTCCCACAGCTACCTAGAATACACCTCCTCCCACCCACCCTCCTGCAAAAATTCCATCCCCTATTCCCAATTCCTCCGCCTCCACCGCATCTGCTCCCACGATAAGACATTCCACTCCCGCACATCCCAGATGTCCAAGTTCTTTAAGGACCGCAACTTTCCCCCCACGGTGATTGAGAACGCCCTTGACCGCGTCTCCCGCATTTCCCGCGACACATCCCTCACACCCCGCCCCCGCCACAACCGCCCCAAGAGGATCCCCCTCGTTCTCACACACCACCCCACCAACCTCCGGATACAACGCATTATCCTCCGACACTTCCGCCATTTACAATCCGACCCCACCACCCAAGACATTTTTCCATCCCCTCCCCTGTCTGCTTTCCGGAGAGACCACTCTCTCCGTGACTCCCTTGTTCGCTCCACACTGCCCTCCAACCCCACCACACCCGGCACCTTCCCTTGCAACCGCAGGAAATGCTACACTTGTCCCCACACCTCCTCCCTCACCCCTATCCCAGGCCCCAAGATGACATTCCACATTAAGCAGAGGTTCACCTGCACATCTGCCAATGTGGTATACTGCATCCACTGTACCCGGTGCGGCTTCCTCTACATTGGGGAAACCAAGCGGAGGCTTGGGGACCGCTTTGCAGAACACCTCCGCTCAGTTCGCAACAAACAACTGCACCTCCCAGTCGCAAACCATTTCCACTCCCCCTCCCATTCTCTTGATGACATGTCCATCATGGGCCTCCTGCACTGCCACAATGATGCCACCCGAAGGTTGCAGGAACAGCAACTCATATTCCGCCTGGGAACCCTGCAGCCATATGGTATCAATGTGGACTTCACCAGTTTCAAAATCTCCCCTTCCCCCACTGCATCCCTAAACCAGCCCAGTTCATCCCCTCCCCCCACTGCACCACACAACCAGCCCAGCTCTTCCCCCCCACCCACTGCATCCCAAAACCAGTTCAACCTGTCTCTGCCTCCCTAACCGGCTCTTCCTCTCACCCATCCCTTCCTCCCACCCCAAGCCGCACCCCCAGCTACCTACTAACCTCATCCCACCTCCTTGACCTGTCCGTCTTCCCTGGACTGACCTATCCCCTCCCTACCTCCCCACCTACACCCTCTCCACCTATCTTCTTTACTCTCCATCTTCGGTCCGCCTCCCCCTCTCTCCCTATTTATTCCAGTTCCCTCCCCCCATCCCCCTCTCTGATGAAGGGTCTAGGCCTGAAACGTCAGCTTTTGTGCTCCTGAGATGCTGCTTGGCCTGCTGTGTTCATCCAGCCTCACATTTTATTATCTTGGAATCTCCAGCATCTGCAGTTCCCATTATCTCATCTACAAAATACCTTGCAAGAACTGTGACAAACACTACATTGGACAAACGGGCAGAAAGCTAGCCACCACGATACATGAACATCAACTAGCCACAAAACGACATGACCCACTATCACTCGTATCCTTAGGTACAGATGAGGAAGGACACCACTTTGATTGGGACAACACGTCCATCCTACGACAAGCCAAACAGAGACACGCATGAGAATTCCTAGAAACATGGCATTCCAACTGGAACTCGATCAACAAACACATTGATTTGAAGTCAATCTACCATCCTCTGAGAAAAAGAACAGGAAATGACATCACCAGCGCAGGAAATGACATCACCAACCCAAGGAAACCTAAACAGATAAATAGAAAGCGGGACATAACACCAGCGCTTTATCAGAGGCTCACTGATGATGTTACCTAGAATGGTGACGAAACATCTGGGAACAAACCTTACAGCTCAGTGAACCAGCTTACATCCGGAACAAAATAAAGACCCACTCTTTTGTGGACCAAGAGGAGGAGAGCGCTGTGTTGGAGGTGGAAGGAAGACGTCAGGTTGGCTGTGCACTTTTGCAACCGGTGGATCTTAATGCTGGCTTCGGCCTAACGCTGGTTCAGGGGAGCAGCCAACCTGCAACGATGGCTGCGGCGAGTCCTCGTGCCCCAGGTCAGGGGGTCCAGAACACCATCCGTGTCTCCGTGAAGAAGGTGGAGGAAGGTGCACCTGTGGACCACACCTTCTTCGTGAAGAGGGTCCTGTTGGACTGTTGTGGGTTTGCTGCTGCGGACATTTACTGCCTGCAGGATTTCCCCGGAGGAGGTTTTTACGATGTGACCTTCAGGAGTGCCAAGATTTGCGAGCGCTTCCTGGAGGTTTTCAAGGAGAAAGGAGGTGAGGGCCCCCTCTCTGTATTGACCGCTGTCCCGCTGTTCGTGATGCCAGCGCAGAGGAGCCGTATGGCGACTGTACACATGTACAACCCGCATGTGCCAGCAGTTGATGTCCTGACCTTCCTTGGAAGGTACGTGAAGGTGGAAGGGGACCTAACCGACATCATGGACCCCTTTGGCATCTGGACCAGGAAGAGGCAGGTCAAGGTGACGCTGAGGATGGGTGCGGACGGGAACATTGTACACCCATCGTCCAGCTTCGTGATCGGCGGGAGCAAGGGCTACCTGACCTACGCAGGGAAACCTAAAGTCTGCCATGCCTGTGGTAGGTCAGGTCACGTGGCGGCCGACTGCAAAGCCACCATCTGCAGGAACTGCAGGGAGGAGGGACACCTTGCAAAGGATTGCCCACAAGAGAAAAGCTGCAACCTTTGCGGGGAAGCGGGCCACCTCTATAGGGCAAGCCCGCGGCGGGGGACCACCTACGCCCAGGCCGCCGGCAGAGGCAATGCGGGGCCAGGCCCCCCCCCCGGAGGAGAGGAAGGCACCATGGCCCTGCAAGGACCCCACTAATGTGCAGGAGGGCCAGGTCGTGCAGGAGGCCCCAGCACCGCAGGATGGGCCCGAGGACAGCAAAGCGCCCCTCCAGGCTCCGCTCCACCCCGACAACCCGGAGTCGATGGAGGCGGCGACAGGCGGCCCAGGGGAGTGGACGACGGTCTGGAAAACGAGGAGGAAGGTGCGTCGGTGGGGCCAGGAACCGCAACCATCAGGCGGGAAGAGGCAGCTATAGGGGGGCTATAAGAGCTCCTCTGACGAGGGGGATTCGGAGAGGGCCCGCCCGAAGCAGAAGCTAAAGATCTCAAGGGAGAAGGAAAGCAGCACCACGCTTCCAGGTGATGGGAGGCGTCCTGAGGCTCCCTCCGACACCCAGTCACGTGCCGCTGAGGCACTGGAGGCCCCCCCGGTACTTCCAGGCGGGAAGAGGAAACAGCGCGTCCCCAGCCTGACCCAGAGCCAGACTCTCCGGACAGGGGGAATGCCACCCGGAAGGCAGCACAGACGGTTTCCTGAACCTGGAGAGCGTCCAGCAGTTAGCCCGAGCAATGGGCATGAAGGGACAGATGGATGGACTGGATCTTGGACTTGGGGAGGGTACTGCGGTCACTGCCCACAATGGGGGTACGAGTTGCGAGCATTAATGTGCACAGCGTCAAGTCCACTGCAAGATGTGTATCCACGTTGGCCTACCTGACCACCATCAAGGTGGACCTCCTGTTTCTGCAGGAGGGCGGAATACTGCACCTCAGCAGGTACGGGAAATGGTCCGATGCCTGGACCTGTGGGCCTTCGATCTGGTTGGGGGGGTAACAACTGTCGCTCCCCGGGCCTGGCTATTCTGCTGCGGGGGCGCGACTTCACCATCTCTCAAGTTCAGGAGGTGGTGGGGGGGCGCTTCCTAGTGGCTGACGTCACCTACAGGAACACTCCCCTGAGGCTGATCAATGTGTACGCCCCAGCAGTACGGAGTGAGCGGTTGGCCATCCTGCAGTGGCTTCCACCCCTGCTGGCTACGTCCAGGCCGGTCATCCTAGGTGGAGACTTCAACTGCATCATCGATGCAGATGGAAGATCCGGCGTGGGGACAGTGGGTGGGGGGAGTCAACTGGACGTCACGTCCAGATTCCTGATGGGCACGGTGAAGGGCGCCAAGCTGCTCGACGTCTTCAGCACCCCTGCAGACAGAGCGCAGCGGAAGTACACCTGGTCACAGCCAGACGGGTCTATTCGCTCAAGGGTAGACTTCCTGTTTGTGTCACGGGCGTTCTCGGTCAGGTCCACCGGCGTCGAGCCGGTGTTCTTCTCTGACCACTGCCTCCTGCTGGCCGACTGTCACTTACAGGATGACCAGCCGGCCGGCAAGGGGATGTGGAAGCTCAACATGACTCTGTTGACCCCAGAGAACGTCGAGGAGCTTAAGAGGGAGTAAGGTGGTTGGAGAACCGTGAAACCCCTCTTTGAGTCTCCGGGCGACTGGTGGGAGACGGTGAAGGAGAACATCAAGAGGTTCTTTGTCCTCAAGGGTGTTCAGAAGGCGAGAGAGAGGCGGGGAAAGCTGTCACGACTCCAGAAAAGGGTGCAGAACCTGCTCCTTCTGAAGTTGATGGGGGTCGACGTCACGGAGGACCTCCGTGAGGTAAGGGGCCAGCAAGCCTCGCTCTTCGCCGCGGAGGCCTCCAGGATAATCTTCCGGTCCAGGGTCCGCTCCGTGGAGCAGGACGAGACGTGCTCACGTTTCTTCTTTCAGAAGGTGCACAAAGAGAGCTCTGTGTTTAGCCAGCTGAAGGAGGACGACAGCTCGGTGACGTCATCTCGGCCCGACATTTTGAGGATCAGCAGATCCTTCTATGCCGGACTGTATGACACGAAGCCCACGGACAGCACAGCCTCCAAGTCGTTCCTGTCGTCTATCACGGAGGTCTTAGACGACGGCACGAGGGAGTGGCTGGACCGGTCGATATCCCTGGACGAGCTGGCCAGAGCCCTCAAGTCCTTGGAGAGGAATAGGACTCCTGGGAGCGACGACTTACTGGTCGAGCTGTATTCCGCTCTGTGGGACCTGGTCGGCCAGGACCTGCTGGAGGTGTACGATAGTGCGCTTCGGGCAGGGGAAATGTGCAAGTCCATGAGGAAGGGCACCATCACCCTCGTTTGCAAGAGGAAGGGGGAGAGGGAAGAAATTAAGAATTGGCGTCCCATTTCACTGTTGAACGTGGACTACAAAATCCTGGCCAAGGTCATAGCCAACCGGGTCAGGTCTGTCCTGGAGTCGGTGATTCACCCTGATCAAACCTGTGCTGTGCCGGGCAGGAAGATCGCTGAGAGCCTCGCGCTCATCAGGGATACGATCGCCTACGTACAGGACAGGCGGGTGCACACCTGCCTCGTCGGCCTGGACCAGGAGAAGGCCTTCGACAGGGTCTCTCATGCTTACATGAGGGACGTCCTCTCCAAATTGGGGTTCGGGGAGGGCATCCGCAATTGGATCCGGCTGCTCTACACCAACATCATTAGCGCAGTCTCGATCAACGGGTGGAAATCGGACAGTTTTCCTGTCAGATCTGGAGTCAGGCAGGGCTGCCCGCTCTCTCCTGCCTTGTTCATGTGCTGTGTGGAGCCCTTCGCCGCATCCATCAGGAAGGACGTGAGCCTGAAGGGCGTGACTATCCCAGGCAGCAGAGGCCTTCAGGTCAAGACCTCCCTGTACATGGACGATGTCGCCGTCTTCTGCACCGATCGTCGGTCGGTGAGTAGGCTGTTGGACATCTGCGGCCAGTTTGAACTGGCCTCGGGTGCCAAAGTCAATAGGGGTAAGAGCGAGGCCATGTTCTTCGGGAACTGGGACGACCGCTCCTTCATCCCCTTCACCGTCAGAACAGACTACCTGAAGGTGCTGGGTGTTTGGTTTGGTGGAGCTGGGGCGTGCACTAAGACTTGGGAGGAGCGTATCACCAAATTGAAGCAGAAGCTGGGCAGGTGGACGCTCCGGTCCCTCTCCATCGCGGGTAAGAACCTGGTTGTCAGGTGCGAGGGGCTTTCGGTACTGTTGTATGTGGTGCAGGCCTGGCCTATTCCCTGGACCTGCGCCGCTGCGGTCACTCGGGCCATCTTCCACTTCATTTGGGGGTCAAGGATGGACCGGGTCCGCAGGGACACCATGTACAAAGACCTGGAAAATGGGGGAAAGGGCGTACCGAACACCACCCTCGCCCTGACGGCTACCTTTGTGTGCGGCTGCATCAAGCTGTGCGTAGATCCTCAGTACGCAAACACCAGGTGTCACTACTTACTGAGGTTCTACCTGTCCCCGTTGTTGCGAATGATGGGCCTGGCCTCGTTGCCGCGGAACGCTCCGAGTAGTTGGACCGTCCCGTACCACCTGTCCTTCGTGGAGAAATTTTTGAAAGGAAACACCTTTGACCACAAGGCCGTCTGGCAGTGGTCAGCACATAGTATCCTCAAGACCCTTCGGGAAAAGGAGAGGGTGGATCCTGTCGTGTGGTTCCTCACGCAGACTGCCAAAGTCGTTTGGCAGAATGCCTCATCGACAGAACTTTCAAACAAGCACAAGGACATTGCTTGGCTGGCGGTGAGAGGGGCTCTGCCAGTGAGATTCTTTATGCATGCCCGGAATCTCTGCGCCACCGCACGCTGCCCTCGAGGTGGCTGCGGGGGGGACGAGACTTTCGATCACCTCCTTCTGGAGTGTGCCTATACGCAGGAGGTCTGGAGGGGGATGCAGTGGTATTTGTCGAGGTTCGTCCCGAGCAGCTCCGTGGCGCGGGACTCCGTGCTCTATGGGCTGTTTCCCGGGACGCACACCGAGACCAACATCAACTGCGCCTGGAGGACCATCAATGCGGTGAAAGATGCTCTTTGGTCTGCCCGCAACTTGCTGGTCTGCCAGCTGAAAGAACTGACCCCGACCGAATGTTGCAGACTGGCGCACTCCAAGGTCCAGGACTACGTGCTGAGGGACGCACTAAAGCTTGGGGCAGCCGCCGCCAAGGCACGGTGGGGAAAGACAACCATATGAGACCCCTCGTCCAGAATAGAAGAAATGGCCCTATCTGGTAACTGGGCCCAGCTGGCGCCTTCCCCAGCTGGTCAGGGGGCCAACTGGGACTGTGCGGGGTGACGACTTCCGGGGTTTTTTTTGCTTTATTTTTCTTTGTTTGTTTTTTTTTTCCTTTAGTTGGTGTATGTGCCCCCTGGTAACCCGGAGCGGCTTGCATGACTGGGTCGGTGCATAAATGTTTTATTTTTTGTACATCTTATGAATAAAGTATATTTTTTCAAATAAATAAAAGGTGACAAAACGTCTGAAAACTAACCTTCCAGCTCAGCGAGCAAACTCACATCCAGAACCTCAACCTGAGCTACAAATCTTCTCAAAACTCGCTAGTCTAGTAAATGCCTGGACCACTCGTAAACAAAGCTTTACACTGTATTTTGGTACACGTGACAATAAGTCAATCAATCAGTCTACCTAGTTTCCTCTCATGCATTACTTCTTCGCTCCTTATTTGTTAGTCATTCATTATTAGTTGGCATACAGCCTGTTACACATAATATATATGTGATCTTTCAAGAATAGACTTCCTGTCACCCTCTTGCTATCCCTAAGTGCAACATGTTCACCTTTATCCACACTGGGCACTCCCTCAAACCCTGCCTTCTTTGAATCTCCACCACCCTGAGGTGCCCCCTTTTCACCTTGCCTTGACACCAGAATCTCTAACTCCTGGCCAACACTTATCCCTCAATTAACCTCACTGAAACATCTTAACCCATGGCTGTGTGTGCAAGCTTATCATGTGCAAGTTTTTTCAATGTCACAATGTTGGTTACAGTTCCACAAGCTTCATTGGCTGAATTGCAGACAGCAAAAGTCACTATATAAATGAATCTATTGGCTGAATGTTCATTGTTGATTGGTTGTGAATTGTTTTTCTCATCCAATGTTTCATCTGCTTGCGACTTGTTCAAGGCGACGTTTCGGCCAATGAGGTGAAGTCAGGATATATAATCTGTAACAATTGTACAGAAGGGAGAGGCGCTGACTTCAATCCTCACCAGTGATTGTAAACATGGCCATTCATTGCCATGAATCAACAGCTTGGTTAAAATCACAATGACTCCTATTTGGAAACATCAGTGAAAGTCAACTGTGACTTGCTTTAGCACAAGTCCATTCAACACTGAGAGTGGTAAGGAGCACTATTTCTATCCCACTATTTCTACCCAAATAATCAACAATGCCCCCTTGAGTGCCTCAATTGAACCTGCCCCCACACATCTCCAGGCAGTGCATCACATAGTCTCATGATACACTGAGTGAAAAAAAAGTTCTCATATCTCACACCTTCAATTGCACAATACTTAAATTCTATGCTGCAATGCTCCTGATTTAGAGTGAAAACAGCTTCTCCCCGTCTATTCTGTCCAGCCCACTCATGATTTTGGAACGCACAAACAAATCTCCTCTCAGCCTCTTTCTCTCCAATGTGCAAGCAGGGTAGTCCCAATCACTTGGTGGGGATGTCATAGAATGTCAAAATGGGACAAATGGTTGAAAATCCTCCTTCATTCCTTTCCCACTGCAGTAATGGCCAGAGATCAGGAACAATTCCGTGGAAAGGATTGTCAACATGTTCTTTATAAGATGATAAGAGATAGGAACAAGAGGAAGCCAATCAGCCCCGAAGCATGCTTTGTCGTTCAATAGAATTATGGCTGATCTGACATTTCTCCCATCCACTTGCTTGCCCTTTCCCCATGATCCTTGACTCCCCTGTTGAGCAAGAATCTATCTATTCAGCCTTAAGTGTACTGTTCTAAGCTCTATGTTCTTAGTATACAGGAAAACATGGTCTCCACAGCTCACTGGGGAAAACAGTTCCAAGGAAATCTAAGAGACCCTCTAAAAGATGAAATTCCTCCTTGTCTCAGTCTTAAATAAGTGCCGCTTAATTCTGAGAGAATGCCCCTCTGGTCTTGGATTTGCCCATGAGGGGGAACATCCTCTCAGCCCCTTAAGAATCCTACATATTTCAAAAAGGTCACCTCTCATTCTTCTAAACTCCAGTGACAAGAATCCCAATCTGTTCAACCTTTGTTCCTAAGACAATCCCTCCATACCAGGGGTCATCCTTGTGAACCTTTGCTGAACTGCCTCCAATGAAATGATATCTGATCTTAAATAAGGGGAACCAAAACTGTTCACAGTGTTCCAGATGTGGTCTCCCCAGCACCTTGTACGGTCGCAGTGAGACCTCTCCGCTCTTGTACCTCAACACCCTTGAAGTAAGGGCCACCATTCTATTACCCTTCCTCATTACCTGCTGCACCTTTGTGCAAGATAATTGTGGAGTAGGACACTCCAGCTACAGCTCGTCTGCTTTATCCCCTCTTCTTCTTTTCATTCCTTTTTTCTTTCCTCTTTTTCTTCCTCCTAGTGATATTTCCCTTCTGCTTCTCCTTTTGCTTCTTCTACCTTTGGCTCCCTCCAACAAACTCTAGCCAGGAACAATCCCTGGCCTCCCACGATGACTCCCAGCCTGGCACAGCGGCCTCCCAGCGTGGCACAGTGACGTTTATGGCATCCTGCTGTACCCTCCTCTCATAGGGGTCTTCCGGTGTGGCATGGCAGTCTCCCAGCCTCCTGCAGTGGCCTCCAGGCATGGTGTGCCACCGGCACAGTGTAGGTCTGTGCCCCTTTGCAGACTGGACGCTAAGTGCCAATGTGGCCGGATGTACTGAACTCTTTTCTATAACACTGGATATTTCATTTCTCTACTGTCTAAAATCTTGTAACTAAATAAGCTGTGCCTAGATACTTTTGTGTCTAATTCAACGATGTACGTGGTGATGTATAAACTGTTCACTATACTCGCTGAATATATGTGACAATAAGGGCTGTTCTATTCTTTTCTGTTCGCCTATGCATTAGCTCTCTGTCTTTGATGCACAAGTCCTCCCATGTCCTTTTGCATTGCAACTTTCTACAGCTTTTCTTGACACGGTGACTCGATGGTTAGCACTGTAGCCTCACAGAGCTAGGGACCCAAGTCCGATTCCGGTCTCGGGCAACTGCCTGTGTGGAGTTTGCACATTCTCCCCGTGTCTGCGTGGGTTTTCTCGAGGTGCTCTGGTTTCCTCTCACAGTCCAAAGATGTGCAGGCTAGGTGGATTGGCCATGCTAAATTGCCCGTAGTGTTCAGGGGTGAGTGGGTTATAGGGGGATGGGTCTGGGTGGGATGCTCCAAGGGGCAGTGTGAACTTGTTGGGCCGAAGGACCTGTTTCCACACTGTAGGGAATCTAATCTTCCCCATTGAAATAAGACTGTTCTTTCATTCTACCTTGCAAAATGAACAACTTCACATTTTCCCATGTTACACTCCATTTGCCATCTTTTTTGCCCATTTACTTAAACTATCAACTCTCTCTGGAAACTGTCTGTACCCCTCTCAGCCCACCTTTCCACCCATTTTAGTGTAATCTGCAACACTTGGCTACATTACATTCGCTTCCTTCCTTCATGCCATTAATAAATATTGTAAACATTTGCAGTCCTAGCATTGATTCCTATACAATCCAGTGGCCGCAGGTTACCAATCTGAAAAATAACCCCTTATCTCTATTTGCCGCTTCCTTCTCTATCCATGCCAATCTACAACTTCCAACACCATGGGCTCTTGACTGAATCTTTTGCAAGGTACCCTGTCGAATGCCTTCTGGAAGTCCAAACACAACACATCAAGTGGCTTCCCTCTATCCAGCTCTATTTGCTGGATAGTAAGCTCTATCCAGCAAAAAGCTCTAGTAAGTAAATCAGATATGATTCTCCTTTCATGAAGCCATGTTGACAGTGTTTGACAAGATTGTGATTTTCAAAGTGTTCTGCTATTACTTCCTTAATAAATGATTCCAATGCTGCTACTGATAATCATTACCTTTGCTCTGCAGAGTTGCAGCAGATGAGTGAAACATCTACAAAGTCAATATGTGGACAATCACTGTTCAGTTTATGACAGTTATCATTTTCAATTGAGCTTTCAAGTTTTTCAAGCAAGGGATATACTGCATTGTGAAGTAGTCCCTTTTGTACGATGAATATTAATTATTGCAGTCAGCTCAAGCCACAATCTTTACATCCTCTGGTTAACGTTTCTGGACTAATTTAATGAGGGACCTATTGGAAATGTACCATGATGAAGCTTTTTAATTATCAAATACAAATTAACAGCTTAATGCACTTGAATCTTGGCCGTGCCGTAACTAAGCTTACAGAAAACAAACAAGTAAAAGAAATGACAAAGCTAATTCTTATTCAGGAAGAAGTGTGATAAAGGACCTGATAGGCACAGAAAGAATGAAAATAGATGTGCTGAAAAATTAATCTGAACAGTGCTACAGGACTACTGAACTAAGCCAGCTTACTTTACAACTTTCCCCTCCACAGCCCCCGCAACACCCATCGAAACAAGATTGATGATTTGAGCCACACTCAAGAATTTCGACACATGCTCTGGGCTGTGATTTCCTTAAAATAAGGAGGCCGCATTGTTATGAGATCTATCCATTGGAGTAAGGCATTAAACATCTCCAAAACTTGAACTTGCCATTTACAAAGACGATTGCACATGAACAACCAAAAAAACAAACACTGCTATATTCCCTTCCAGTCACACCCCGTCGTAGGACATCAGCGTCACTGGGTGCCCAGCGTTTAATAGAACCCCTACAGTGTGCAGAGCATTCCACCCAGACCCACCCCTTCCCTGTAAACCCTGCATTTCTCATGGTTAATCCACCTCACCTATTCATCCCTGAACACTATGGGCAATTTAGCACAGCCAGACCACCTAACCTGCACATCTTTGGACTGTGGGAGGAAAACAGAACACCCAAAGGAAACCCACACAGACGCAGAGACAATGTACAAATTTCACGCAGATAGTCACCTGCCGAGAGAATCGAAGCTGGTCACCTGGTGCTGTGAGGCAGCAGTGCTAATCACTGAGACACAGTGCCGCCCCCGTCCCCAAATGCCCTTGAGAATGTGCTGGTGATCTGCCTTCTTGAACCTCTGCAAATCATCTGTTGTAGATAGACCATCATGGAGAGAAGTCCAGAATTTTGACCCAGTGACACTGAAGGAATGACGATACATTTCCTAGTCAGGATGGTGATTTGCTTGAAGAGGAACTCATGGTGGTGCTCCCATGTATCTGCTGCCCATGTCTTTCTGGGTGTGAGTGGTCGGAGGTTTGGAAGGTGCCAGCAAAGGAGCCTTTGTGAGTTTTTGCAATGCATCTTGTCGACAGTACGCACTGCACCAATGGCATCACCAAAAGTGCTGGAGAAACATTGATGAGGAGTGCACTGCTGATCAGGTTCTAGTGCAGTGCAGACTTCACTGAGGGTCATGGATCTGGCTGTGATTATAGCGACAGCTTGAGATTGTGGAGGGGTTTGAAAGTCAGGCGAGAAATTAAAATGAAGATTTTCCTTGACCGGCAGCCAATATAGACTGGCAAGCTCATAGGCTGATATGGGAGTGGGATTTACTGCAAGTTATCTTGCTTTATAGGACATCTGCAAAGCACCTTGACATGTTTTGTTGTGTTAAAGACTTCACATTGAGGATACCTTCCATCATGTTGTGTGGCACTATCACTGTGCTAAGTGGGCCACAAATAAATGTCCAAAATATATGGGAAGGAGAGTTTTGAAGGGTAAAACACCTCTCATGCTCAAAATTAGCCACAATGGATAAAGAGATGTTTTTGGTTACTAAGGCAAGAATACATGATTTCCTGAATTTAACCCGTAAATATTCTGTTAGTCGTTTGGAGTCTAAGCAGTTTTTGTTGAACAGTTACCACATGCCAGACGATTTATATAAACCCTTCAGGTGAGTGAAACATAGTGACAGATCAAATCCCATCAGACTTCTTTCAATTGTCACGACAAACTCGGCGTGTTCTTCAGCTCAGTCCATTTGGGAGTATGACTGCTCCTAAGGCAAGTGGCCATCACAAACTACAAAACTTTTCCTTTCACACCTGAGCTGTCAGGCCACTATTGCATTTGCATAATGGAAATTTTGCATCTCCATTTATTTTCCTCAATATACTTCAGATGGTCAGGTTGTGTTCCTCTGGAATTTCTTTCAACAGGGCTCCTTGTTGACAAACTTGAAAATTCCCTTTAAAGGAGGATTGATATTAGCTGCTAGCCTCCAGCTCTTCAGTCCACTTGCTTATGTATGGAATAAGTAGCCTTGACATTTTTTACACACTTTGATTCTGAAAGTAATTCCAAAAATCAAGCTGAAGCAGAAAGCATTCCCATAAAGCTCCTTCCTAGAATCAAACAGTAGACAACAGGCCCTTTGGCCCATCTTTCTGTGAATTAAGTACTTCTAAAATGCAGGCACTGTTGTAAGGAGTACTCAATTGTCAACAGGAAACTCCCACATATGACAATGCTGTGAATGACTCGAATATCTGTATTTTTTTCTTAATTGAAGGTTAAAGATTAGCCAGTCCGAGCCCATTTCTTCTTTCTAATGGAATGGGATTGTTTCAATATCCTAGAGATAGCCTTGATTTAACATCTCTTCCGAAAGACAGCTCCTCTGACACTGCAGCACTCGCTTAGTACAGGCAGCAAAATGCCAAATTTGATTCTGATCCTCAATCCCAAGTCATGCTCAGCTACAACTGAATAAAGCCTACCTGAGGGGGGAGCAGTCTAAGAGATAATGCAGGCTTTGTGTTTATTTTCTAACATTGCATCTTCCATTAATGCTAATCCAATGTTATTGTGACAACAGTGTAAAAGGAGCTGCAGCTGGCTAGATGCCCGGTATAAAGTTGAAGACAAATATGTAACTAATTCACATCTTAGGCTACAAACAAATTACCCAACTGTAAATAATATTAATTTCCTTGTGCTGTCTTTTCAGTGGCTGAGTAAAGTGCCATATGAAAGCTAACAAACTAACAAACGGCATATTCCTTCCCCAAAGGACATTAGTGAACCAGATGGTTTTTCCTGACAAGCAACATGGCCATCACTTGAGCCCTAATTCCAAATATTTATTGAATTCAAGTTCCACCATCTGCTGTGGCTGGATTCAAACCCAGGTCTCCAGAACATTATCTGGGTCTCTGGAGTAACAGTCCAGGGATAACACTAGGCTTTCACCTCCCCCTGTTATTTCCCATCATGTTTGGAGGAACCCCCGATCAACATTACAGTCACACAGCTGGAAGGCCTTTGGAAAACAAATCACTGTTTCCTCAGATTATGATTAGTTTCATTGCACTGTTATTCTATCAATTTGTTGATTACTTTGCTAATGGTAAATACTGATGACATCAGCTGGGTCGGTAAGTCAAGGCAGCAACATTTACTTGCATAATTGACGCTGGAGCATTGATAGGTGAATTGCTCAGTTGCATCATTGTTAATTCATATCCCTGACACCCATTGGTCTTCCAAACTTATTGAAACTGTCCCTCTCCTCAATACCACACCCTGTGGAACATTAATGAAAACAGACTGAATAGAACCAAAAAAGGACCTGTTTTTATTCAAGATAACAAGGTGTGGAGCTAGATGAACACAACAGGCCAAGCATCATCATAGGCGCAGGAAGGTTGACGTTTCGGGCCCAGTCCCTTCATCAGAAATGTTTTTATTCAACATTGTATTGTTGATTACTTTTTTCTTTTACAAATGGCTCAATCTTAATTTTTTCAGTCTTTCACAATTTTATTTCTTCCTTTCAACTAATATGAACTGGATAGAGTCATACAGCACAGAAATCTACCCTTCGGCCTAACCAGTCCATGCCAACCATAATCCCACACCAAACCGGTTCCACCTGTCTGCACTTGGCCCATATACCGCCAATTATTTCTTATTTATGTGCTTACCCAAATGACTTTTAAACATTCTGACTGCACCTGCACTCACCACTTCTTCTGGAAGCTCATTCCGGACATGAACGACTCTCTGTGTAAAATGAAACTGCCACTCATGTCTTCTTTACATCTTTCTCCTCTCACCTTAATAATATGGCCCACTGGTGTTGGAATCCCTTACCCTAGAGAAAAGATACCTACCAATCACCTTATCTATAACTTCCATAATTTTATAGAGCTCTATAAGGTCTACCACAACCTCCTACGCTCCAATGAAAAAGTCCTGGCCTATCCAGCCTCCTCTTAAAACTCAAGCCTTTCATCCCCAACAACATCCTGGTAATTTTCTTCTGTAACCTTCTCCAGCTGAATAATATCCTTACTATAACAGGTGGACAAGAACTGGACACGGTACTCCAGAAGAGGCCTCACCAATGTCCTATGCAGCCTACCTTTTCCCAAAATGGCCAATTCTCACATTGAAGCCTGGGATAGATCATTCCACAATCAGTGCCAAGCCAAAAGGGCCTCATGTGGTCCAGCAATAGAATTCCCAACTTCCAGGCCGGAAAATCTGAATTCAAATCCCACCAGTCCCTAGAGACAGGTCAGAAGATGTCTGAACGTAATGATGTGAAAATGAGTTTGTGGGGTCCCTGTGGCAGAGTTAGGTGAGATGGTGCTGTGCCCCTATTAATCCAGAGGCCCTGGCTAATACCTAGTGGACCATCCTGAGGAAGGGTCACTGGATTCAAAGCGTTAACTGTAACTTCTCTCCACACATACTGCCAGACCCCCTGAGTTTTTCCAACAATTTGTCTTTGATTCTGATTTCCAGCATCTGCAGTTCGTTCAGTGTTTTGTTTAATATTCAGCAACCTGGGTTCAAATCCCTCAATGCCAGCTGGCTGGGATATAAAGTTAATTAATAAAATCTGAACTAAGAAAGCAAGTGTCAGAGATGGTAACTATGGGACCTACCATTGATTGTCGCTAAAACCCATCTGGTTCGCTGGTATTCTTCAAGGGAAGGCAACCTGCTGCCCACACTTGGTCTGACATACATGAGAGTCCAGAACTACAGCAATATGGGACTCTCACTTGTCCTCCGGTTTGGCAAATCAGTTCAAGGGCAATTAGGGGAGGGCAATAGATACTGGAATTGCCAGTGACAGCCAGATGACATGGAAGGTGAAATAAATGAAAGCACCTCAGCTTTTGAGCCAGAATATTCAGGTTCAAGTCTGACCCTCCCCAGTCTTGTGTCATAATTCTTTGGAACACATCGATTAACAAAAACGGTTTAACTTGCTGTTGAAAAGGAATTTCAACCTCAATCAAACATCAAGGCTATTTCTCTCTCCCCCATTGCTGCTGAATTTGCTAAACATTGCTAACATTATCTGTTAATGTAATCAAATTAGGTTCCAGTTGGCACAAGGAAGAATAGTGTGGTGGCATGGGGATGGCATGGTGGCTCAGCGGTTAGTACTGCTGCCTCATAGCGCCAGGGATCTGAGTTTGATTCCACCCTCAGGTCTGTGTGGGTTTTGCTCATTCTCCCTACATGTATAAGTTTCTTCCCACAGCCCAAAAATGTGCAAGCTAGGTAGATTGTCCACGCTAAATTTTTCTGTGGTTTGCAGGTTAAGTGGATTAGCCATGGCAAATGTTGTGAGGTCTGGGGGAGATGGATCTGGGTGGAAAGCTCTTCAGCGGGTTGGTGCTGACTCGATGAGATAAACAGGTTCTTGATCATCAAGGGGAATCAAAGGTTACAGAGAGAAAGCAGGAGAATGGGGTTGAGTAACTTATCAGCCATGATTGAATGGCAGCGCAGACTCGTTGAGCTGAATGGCCTAATTTCTGCTCCTAAGTCTTATGGTCTTATGGAGCTGAATGGCCCCTTTCTACCCAAACAGGGTACTATGACAGTTACACTTTGTGATAATTGTGATGTTGAAAGCTCAGTTAGAAAGCAATAATAGTGCTGATTCTTAATCTGAGATTGGGAATTGAACACACAGAGAATTCTTAGGTGGGGAATAACAGAGCTACTATCCTCAAAGGCAGTTGGAAGCCATGACTGAGTTTGCTGTTGGTTTATAAAATGAGGTTGGCAGTAAATCGGAAGGACAGTTACTTCTTGGCATGAAGAAATGGGTGCATGAGGTTGTCCGCAGTTTTATTAAGTGGAACATAGTGAGTAATAACCGTTCATTGGTATTCAGTTTGGGTTCTGCCAGGGCCACTCAACCATTCACCCCAACATCACTTTCGTCCAAATTTTGAAAATTGAACTGAATTCCAGAGGTGAGGTGAGAATGGCTGACCTTGATAACAAGGCTGCATTCAACCAAGGATGACACCAAAAAGCCCAAACAAAGTTGGAGTCAATGAGAAACAGGGGAAAACTCCCCGCAGTTTGGTGTCATACCTGATATGCAGGAAGATGGTTGTGGTTGTTGAGGGTCAGCCTTCTAAGCTCCAGGGTATCATGGCAGGAGTTCCTCAGGGGAGTGTCATTGGCCCAACCATCTTCAGCTGCTTCATCAATAACCTTCCCACCATCGTAAGGTCAGAAGTGGGGGTGTTCGCTGTTGACTGAACAATGATCAGCACCATTCACAGCTCCACAGCTACTGAGGCTGTCAATGTCCAAATGTAGCAACATCTGCATAATATCCAGGCTAAGGCTGACAATTGCAAAATAGCATTCATGCCACACAAGTGCCAGACAATGGCCATCAATGGCAGAGGACAAACAAGCCACTGTCCCTGGTCGGTCACCATCACTGGATCCCCCAGTATCTACATCCTGCCAGTTACCATTGACCAGCAGCTGAACTGAACTAGACACGAAAAACTATGGCAACAAGAGCACATCAGGGGCTGGGAATTCTAAGTGAGTAACTCACTTTCAGTCTCCTCAAAGGGTGTCCACCATCTGCAAGGTACAAGTGAGGAGTGTGCATACTTTCCCGTAAATTTGACACTTCACAGCAGCCCAATTGATTGGCACCACATCCATTGCTTTCAACATCTACTACCTCACTCATCGACATAGTGGCAGCAGTATGCATCATCGGCACGTCATGGCAGTGACTTGCCAAGGCTCCTTTGATGACACATTCCAAGCTTGCAATCTCTACTCGAAGGTCAAGGGCAGAATATGCATGACAGTCTTGATGAAGAATCCCAACCCGAAACATTGATTTTGCTGCACCCTCAACTGCTGTGTTCTTCCAGCTCCACACTGCATGACAGTATGGGTGACTTGAAAAAAAAACCCACCCAAGTCAAACATACCACCGTTCCTTCACCACTTGAATGTCATAGTCCTGGAAATCCAATACGAACTATGGAAAAAGTAGTACCCACCCCTGCATATATAGGTATGCATGCCCAAACATACACAAACGCGTATTTAGTACAGATAACTATGGAGTTTAATATAGAAAAGTGTGAAGTGTTGCATTTTGGAAAGTCAAATCTAGGTAGGAGTTTCATGGTGAATGGTAAGGCCTTAAGGAGTGTAATGGAACAAAGGGACCTGAGAGTTTAGGTGTACAGTTCTCTGAAAGTGGAGTCATAGGGAAGTAAAGGCTTTTGGCACACTGGCCCTCATCAGTCAGGGCATTGGGTACAGAAATTGGGAAGTTATGATACAGTTGTACATGACATTGGTGAGGCCACATTCGGAGTATAGTGTGCAGTTGTGGTCACATTGCATTTGGAAGGATGTTATTAAACTGGAAAAAGTGCAGAAGGAATTAACGTGGATGTGGCCAGGAGTCAAGGGACTGAGTTATAGGGAGGCTTAGACAAACAAGGACTTTTCTCTTTAGTGTGTTGGAGACCGACAGGTGATCTTGTAGAAGGGTAGGCATGGAAAGAGCAAGTGGGCACAGACTTTTTCCCAGAGGTGGGGAAGCAAGGACAAGAGGGCATCAGTTTAAGGTAAGGGGGTAAGAACACCTGGAACCTGAGGGTCAACTTTTTTTTACACAGAGGGTGGTACACATATAGAATGAGCTGCCAGCGGAAGAGGTTGGGGCAGGTACATTAACATTTAAAAGACATTTGGACAAATACATGGATAGGAAAGGTTTAGAAGGATGTGGGCCAAGTGCATGGTAATGGGCTTAACGTAAATGGACATTTTGGAGGGCATGGACCAGCTTGGGCTAAAAGGCCTGTTTCTGTGCCATAGGACTCTATGACTCTCTCACTCTACACACACAAACACGCACACACACAAACACGCACGTGCACACACGCACGCGCCAACACACACACATGCACACACACACACACATGCACACACACAAACATGCACACACACACACACACACACACACACACACACACACATGCATGCACATATGTACACACACGCGCACACACATGCACGCACACGGTTGAGGCAGACTCACTCAACAGATGATCATGTTAAATGTTGGGAGTGGACTCAAAGGACTGAATTGCTTATTCCTGCTCCTAATTCTTATGTTCCCGTGGCTAGGGCAGCAGACAGGTGGGAACACCAGCCCCTTGGAAGTTCCTCTCCAAGTCATTCACCTTCCTAACATGGAAATATATCGTTGTTCCTTCACTGTCGCTGGGTCAAAATCCTGGAATTCTCTCCTGACGGCGTTGTGGGTCTACCTATATCATATGGACTGCAGTGGTTCAAGAAGGCAGTTCACCCCCACCTTCTCAAAGGGCAGCTAGGAATGAGCAAGAAATGCTAGCAGAGACAGTGATGCCCATGGCAACATGAGTTTGTGGTTCCTGTCATTGCTCTTGGCTACTGTACAGCAGAATGTTTAGTTTTAGCAATCTGTAATTTCAACATCATTTTCTGGCCTTCCATCCTTTAACAAGGTCCTCGAGGAGTTAAACAAGAAGCTAATTGGAGGCAAGCAGATTTCCATCTACACTTCCTCACCCCACCAGCTTCACCTTGAAAATTCCAGTCTGTCCCTCAGGCATTGGAATACTGACATGTTATTAAGGAGTGGTGTCAAAGTTCATCCACTACAGACTTCATCCCCATGGCCAATCAAAAATTAAACCCTCAGGATTAATTTGTGACTGCTTATTGAATCAGTGCTCTGCTTTCCTCACTGCATCAGATCTTAACTTTAAATCTTTCGAAGATCTGCAGAGGTGACACTGCTTTTGAAGTGTACAACAGATTTATTTCCAAGTGTTTCCAAATAAAATATCTCTGCCATCCGAAAATACCTGCACTCATGCTTACAATTCAACATCTAGTATTGACAATGCTTGTTTAGTTTGCTCTGAGTCTACACACAGGCTTGATCAGTCAGGCACAAGTCAATTACCAGGTTTGCATAATTAAACACAGAACAACTGAGCCATCCAACACTGTACATCACTGTAATAATTGTAGAGTCCCCACAGTGTGGGGACAGGCCCTTCAGCCCAACAAGTCCACACTGAACCTCACAGCATCCCACCCAGGCCTATCCCCCAAGAACCCACCCAGCCTGCACATCCCTGGACACTATGGGCAATTTAGCATGGTCAACCCACCAAGCCTGCACATCTTTGGACTGGGGGAGGAACCTGGAACATGTGGAGGGTACCTGCACAGACACGGGGAGAATATGTAGACTCCCCACACACAGTCACCTGAGGCTGGAATTGAACCCAGGTCCCTAATACTGTGAGGCAGCAATGTTAACCACTGTGACACTGTGCTGCCCCAAAGCAGTAATGCACTGTAGAGCTAGATGAACACAGCAGACGAAGCAGCATCAGGGGAGCAGGAAAGCTGGCATTTCGGGTCTGGGCCCTTCTCCACATCACTGTATTAACCGTCCGTGCAGAAATGGTACAAGATCAAGGTTTGAATTTTCATGGAGTGTATCTCTCAGAAGCAGAGGAGAATGGAAACAAAACTATGGCACTAATAGCCTACCTGCCTGACTGACACTTCCATTATCAGATAGGATTGCATTCGCCGAGGGCAGGAAGGCTTCGGGGACTGTTGCAGTGGAGGGGCAGGTTCATGACCTCTCCTGCTGCAATAATCTGTCCGATTAAGATGGTGAAGGGGCTCAACAGAGTTTGTCTTTGATTCTCAGGAGGGGAAAGCACCCATTTGGAGATGTCTGATGTAGAGCAGCCAAGGCTGGTGAGATCAGGAGTCAGCTGTTTTTTCAAATTAACTTATACGGCATAAGGACCACGAGACCATAAAACAAAAGAGCAGAATTAGGCCATTTAAACTAATAGGAGAAAAAGCATTGAATGGCCTAGCAGTTTCAAAGGGCTGAATAGCCTACTTCTAATCCTATATTCTATGTTTTCATGTTTCTATACAACATTTGTGTGACACAAATGCCAGGCAATAATCATCACCAATGATGGAGAATCTAACAATCTCAACCTGACATTCAATTACATTACCATTATTGAATCCCTCAATGCCAACATCCTGGGCTTACTATTGACCAGGAGCCAAACTGGACCGGCAATTTGAATAAAAACGAAAAGAAGTGTGGATGCTGTAAATCGGAAACAAAAGCAGAGAATGTTTTAGCTACAAGAGTAAGTCAAAGGCTGGGAATTCTGAGATATTACTGATCCTGACTCCCCAAAACCATCTGCGAGGCACAAATCAGAAATGTAAAGACGTGGAAGTGTTGGAAAGGTGCAGAGGAGATTTATCAGGATGTTGCCTGGAATGGAGGGAAGGTCTTACAAGAAAAGGTTGACAGAGCTAGGGTGTTTAAAACGACAAGGATGAAAAGTAACCTGATAGAGGCGTACAAGATAATCAGAGGTATAGATAGAGTGGACAGCCAAAGGCTTTATCCTTGGGTGGAGGTAGCTATTTAGAGGGGAAATAGTTTAAAATGAGTGGAGGCAGATATAGCAGGGGAGGTCAGAGGTAGATTCTTTACTCAGAGAGCGGTCGGGGCATGGAATGCATTGCCGGAGAGGGTAGTGGTGTCAGCCTCATTAGGGACATTTAAGCAGCTATTAGTTAGGCATATAGATGATAGTATAAGGTAAAGGTGGAGGTTAGATAGACCTTAGATTTAGGGTGAACGTTTGGCACAATATCGTGGGCTGAAGTTCCTGTACCGTGCTGTAGTGTTCTATGTTCAATGTTCTATGTGACGGAATATTCTGTACTTGCCTGGATGAATGTAGGTCCAACAACACAAAAAAGTGACTAATATCCAGGGCAAAGCAGCCTGCTTTTTCATCTGCCTCTATAGCCTGCGCACAGAGGCTTCAACACGAACCACATATCAGACACCCTGAAACAAATCCCCCAGGCTCTTATCAGAGATGGTAAGAACTGCTGATGCTGGAGTCAGAGATAACACAGTGTGGAGCTGGATGAACACAGCAGGCCAGGCAGCATCAGAGGAGCAGGAAAGCTGACGTTTCGGGTTGGGACCCTTCTTCAAAAAGTCTCTTACGACAGCACCCTCCAAATCCATGAGTTGTACCATCTGGAAGAACAAGGGCAGCAGACGCATTGCATTTCCACCATGACTAAGTGCCTTCCTGCTCACACATCAGCAAAATGAGGGGGAAACACTTAGACTATCATAACTTCCATCTATCCACAACAGCCTTCCACTGGCTCATTTAACAGAGCGCCGATGAGGTTGATCATGTCCAACTTATGGCTGAATAGAGGTTTGATCTCCCTTATACTGTTCATTGTGGTATTAGAATTCTCTCTCCAAGATATAATCAGTCAATCTCAGGTAATATTGTCGAGACATTTCAGAACTTCAGAAGGATATTCTGAAGGAGATGAACAATAGTGAATATTGTTGGTGGAGAACTAGTGAAATATCATGAAAGAGGACAATTCATCTATCACATCGATTCCAGCTCCACATTAGAGAGTTCTAACAAGGGTTTCAGTGCCCTCTCTCCCTCCACATAGTGATACACCTTTCCTTCAAATAGCCAATCTAATTTCTCCTTAAAGTTTGAATAGTTTCTACTTCCACTATGCTCAACAACCTCCACTACAACAGTTATTTTAAAAGTCTCTCCACAATCAGTTTGTGATCATTTAAATCGCTGCCCCTAAACCAGACGAAATAGTCTTTCCCCGTTTGGTCTATCAAGATGCTTCTTGGTTTAAAAAAGAACTCTATTAAATTTCTCCAGTCTGCTCTGTTCAGATAAAAATAGCGTCAGTATCTCAAACCTGCCCTCGCAGCTACTTTTTCCATTCCAGACATAATTCTGGTGAATCACGCTGTGGTCTCTCTGGATTTAATGCTTTTGCTATAAGATTTTAAAACTGTTTTCAAATCCCTTCCTGGCCTCACCCTTCCCTATTGCTCATAACTCCTGCAGCCCCGTAAAGCCCTGAGATCTCTGCTCTCTCTCAATTCTATTCTCCCTCGCATCCCCAAATGTAATCCCTTTCAGCTTTTTGTTGCCTGTAGGGCTGGGCAGCTGGCATTCACTTCATAGACCTCTACAATTTTATATAGCTTGGCCAGAGATCTGACCTACTACAGAGGTGAATCTTAACATGTCATCAAGTCATAGAGTCAGAAATCACACGACACCACGTTGTAGTCCAACAGATTTATTTGAAATCACACAAGCTTTCAGAGTGCAATCCCTTCATCACACTGCAGCTGACAAAGGGGCTGCACTCTGAAAGTTTGCATGATTTCAAATAAACCTGTTGGACTATAATGTGGTGTCGTGTGACTTCTGACTTTATCCACCCCTGTCCAACACCAGCCCGTCCACATCATAGAGTCATATAGGTTGATAGCACGGAAGCAGGCCGTTCAGCCCAGCTTGGCCAAGCTACCCAGTTTTCACAATTAATCCAGTCCCATTTGTCTATATTTGGTCCCTTCCCTTCATACCTATCCCATCCATGTACCTTTCCAAACGTCTCTCAAAAGACAACATTGTACTCACCTCCGATACTACCTCTGACAGCCCATTTCAGACACTAGCCACTTGCTGTGTGAAAAAAATTTCTCCTCTAGACCCTTTGATATCTCTCCTCTCTCACCCTAAACATATGCCCTCTGGTTTTAGACTCCTGTACCATGGGAAACGCCTTATCTAGGCCTCTCATGATTTTGTTGACCTCTATATAGTCAACCCCTCAGTCTCCTATGCTTCAGTTAAAAAAGTCTGCCCAACCTCTCCTTATATCTTAAATCGTCCCAGCCAGGTAGCATCCTAGCAAATCTTTTCCTCAGTCTTTCTAGCTTAATAATATCCTCTCTATAGTAGGGTGACCAGAACTGCATGTCGTATTCCAAATGTGGCCTCACCAACGCCTTATACAGCTGTCACAAGATATCCCAATTCTGATACTCAGTGTTCTGACCAATGAAAGCAATCATGCCGAAAGCCCTCTTCATTGTCCAGTCTACCTATGACTCCACTTTCAAGGACCCATGACCCTGAATCCCTTGATAGCTTCACCCTATAACATGCCCTGGGACACTACCACTGACTGCGTCAGTTCTGCCCTGGTTTGACCCACCAAAATGTCTCAAAACACTTTGGCAAAAAAACATTATTCCAGGATTTCTAAGCCACAAAATGTCCCCAGAGCGAAATAGTGTGTCACTAAAGAAAGGAGCCTGGTCATGGTCTCGTCTTTGTTCAACCATTTTAAAAGGTTTTGATGATGCTAATGTCAACAGATTATTTCACTTGGTCTCATACTCTGGATGTAAGTGAAGTTATCAAGGGCAGTGTTATTGTCCATCTTCAGTTACCTGAAGAGGGCAGTGCTGGACTTACGTGAATCAAACCACTCTTTGTGATAATTGTATTCCTGAACGCACTTAGGATGGAATTTCCATCAAATTGACACAATGACGATGAAAGAATATTCACCTATGTCCGATTCAGGATGATACAGGACTTTGAAGTGAGCTTACAGGAGATGACAGGTATGATTATATGAAAGGAGGCAAACCACCACTCCACCCAAAGAAAACCGACTGAGAGCTCTGTCAAAACAAGACTTAACTACACACTGTAGTCGCCAGCATATTTCACATTCAACCACAATCAAGTGCAGTGTCTGAAGCCACATGTCAGAAAAGCAAACAGATAATCTCACATACAGTGAGCAAACGTGTTCAGAAAAATGTACAAGATTGGCACTAGATAATGGTACTTGCCTGAAGAGCCAATGGAAATACAGCAAGCTGAATGGCCTCCTCTTGCTCTGTAACACCTCTGCAGTTCTGTGTTAATCAGGTCAAAACTCCTTTGCCGTACTGAGGCAGGGCTCTGCTGTTGGAGACGACATCTTTCGGATGAGACCTTAAGCCCATCAGACCCTGTGGCTCTTACAGAAGAGCAGGGCAGGCTCTCCCTAGGCAATATCATCCTTCAGCCTGCAGGGTGTGGTCAGTGACCTGGACAGCTGATTTGAAATATGGAAGAATACCAGCAGTGTGGGTTCAATTCCTGCATTGGCTGAGGTTACCATGAAGGGCCCTCCTTCTCAACCTCTCCCCTTGGCTGAGACGCAGTGACCCTTAGGCTAAAACACCACCAGTTGCCTTTCTGGAATGAGAGGTCAGCGCTACAATGTGGTGGGAACTATGGTTGACTACGCCACCTTGCTGCATGCAAATTAGTCACCATACTTCTGAGATTACAACAGCAACTTTACTTCAATCAGCTGTGAAGCATTTTGGAATGCCTGGAGGTCGTGAAAATCTGAATATGGATCCAAGATCTTTCTGTCTTTTTGCATCCCAGTTAGCCTGACTCCACAGCACAGGGTAATCCTTAATTCTGTCGTATTTTACAAAAACAAATTGCTGTGCAAAGTTAGTAATTAAAGGTCATACATTTGCATGCAATTAGGATGCATCTCATCATTGGCTCTGATGTGGCTTGACGTCCTCTGAGAGGCAGAAGGGCAGAAACTGGGTGATACATTTATTATAGTGCCCTGGCTTAACATGTTTCCCGATAACTCCCTTACTCGTTGCTTTAGTAAATGCATCATTTGGTGAATGTCATTGTTAAATCGCATACAAAGTGCTAGTATCCATACAATCTGCATGCTCACATTACGCAGTCTAATTTAAATCATGGTTTAGAAACATGGAAACATCAAGAATAGATGTAGGAGTAGGCCATTCAGCCCTTCAAGTCTGCATTACCATTCAATATGATCATGGCCGATCGTGCAATCACAGTATCCCACTCTCGCTTTCTCTTCATCCCCCTTAATCCCCTGGGCCTCAAGAGCCAGATCTTACTCCCTCTTGAATATATCTAATGAGTTGGCCTCAACAGTTTTCAATGGTAGACAGTTGCACATTAGTACAGGACTTGAATAGCGATAAAAAATGACGCATTTTGTCTACAATTTTTTTGTCCTGTACCCATTTGAACAGCGCACAAGAAACACCAAACTAGATGGAAAACAATGTTTACATCAAATAGAAGGAGGGTCCAACTGGACTGTGCAAATGGACTCTGACGAAAAGAAACAGCACCATGGAGAATGCACCAGCTAATAGTGGCTGACGGTTAACTGCCAAGCTTTGCAATTTCAAAACAAGGATGAGATAAACAGAAAGAAACAACTTCAATATGTACACCAGTTCTGATAATGTCAAGACAGCCCAGGGCATTTTACACTGAAGGAAGTTATTTTTTAAAAGTTAAGTCAGTACTATAATGTAAAAACCAAGCAGCCAATTTATGCACAGTAAGATCCCACAAACAATAATCTGTTGATGACCAAATAGTCCACCAAAAGCTTTTATATGTCCTTTGCTCTCCTAAACAAATATCATGCATAATGACTATTAGAAATATGGTTATGTAGGGGAAAAAATTACCAGGAGGATCTATTTATTTGCTTAGAGTTAACAAAAATCAGAATAGTTGCATTGTAAAGGTTCAAGCCTGTGGAAAAATATATATACTCATTTGTAACATGTAAAATCCTGAGGGGTCTTGCAGGGTACATTTTGAAAGAGTGTTTCATCTTGTGGCAGAATCCTGAACTATGGGTTGCTGTTTAAAAATAAACAGTCATCAATTATAAGACAGAGATGAAGAGAATTTCTTCTTGAAGAGGGACTTTGATCAATCGAAGCTGTGCCATCAATGTTTGTGGAGAAGTCATAACCAATTACTGATTACCTCCTATACTCCCCTTTTGGGGAAGACACCCATCACCCTGGTTAAAGGTGCTCTCCTGGCCCAGGCTGATGAGGCAGGTGTCTAACTCCCTGTCCTGCATGTAGGCAATCATATCCCTGAGTATTCATATGCCAGAGATCTACCTGTCCCACTGAGCGCAGGTCCGCTCAGGGTGAATCTCCAGAGCAGACCTGAGCCAGTAGGAGATTACTTTGGACAGCTTTTGTAGCCCAGATTTAGCAGTGGAATGGGGCATCAAATTTTAATATCCTCTGTCTCTCCCCAATTCCACTTGTAGATGAAGGGGGACGATTCCTTTCCTCCAAGACTCCAGGATGGTGTTGCTGCCTCCCCAGTGCCAGGGTCAAGGATGTCTCTGAGCAGGTGCACAGAATTCTTAAGGGGATTGGGTGGGCAGCCAGGGTGTGCGTTGGTACCAACGGCATAGGTAGATAGAGGGATGAGGTCCAGCAGAGTGAGTACAGGGAGTTAGGAAAGGGTCTGAAGGGGAGGACCTCGAGGGTAGTAATCTCTGAGTTACTACCAATGCCAAGTGCTAGTGAGGCAAGGAATAGGGAGATAGAAGAGATGAATGCATGACTAAGGAGCTGGTGCAGGGCACAGGGTTTCAGGTTTTTGGGTCATTGGGACCTCTTTTGGGGCAGGGGGGACCTGTACAACAGGGGCGGGTTGCGCCTAAACTGGAGGGAAGCCAATATCCTCGCAGGGAGGTGCGCTACTCCAGATGGTTAACTAGAGCGGCAGGGGACTAGGAACCAGAGCAGCAGGTCAGCAAGTGGAGGGATTGAGGGGAAGGTAGATGTTCAGAACAGTAAATCAGAAAGAAACGACAGGCAGAGACAGGTCAATGAACACAATGGCACTAATGGGCTGAAGTGTGTTTATTTAAATGCAAGGAGTATTATAGGGAAGGCTGATGAGCTTAGAACCTGGATTAGTACACAGGACTATCATGTTGTGGCTATAACAGAGATGTGTTTGAGAGAGAGAGAGGGTTGGATGCTCAATGTTCCAGAGTTTCATTGTTTCAGATGAGATAGAGAGGAAGGTAAATGATGTGGAGGAGTTGCATTACTAATCAGGGACAATGTCACATCTGCATCCAGACAGGATATTCTGAAGGGCTCATCCATTGAGGCAAGATGGGTTGAGCTCAAAAATAAGACGGGTGCAAACACTCTGATTGGGTTATACTGTAGCCCCCCCAAATGCCCCAACAGCCACTGAGAGATTGAGGAACAAATATGCAGGCAGACCATGGAAAGGTGTAATAAAAACAGAGTTGTCCTAGTGGGTGACTTTACTTCCTCAATATTGACTGGGACTACCTAGGGCAAGAGGCTTAGATGGGGCAGAATTTGTTATGTGCATCCAAAGAGGGTTTCTTGAAACAGTATGTGGATTGTACAGGGGCCACACCGGGCCTTGTATTGGTTAATGAACCTGACCAGGTGACTGGCCTTTCAGTGGGACGGCATTTTGGAAACGGTGGTCACAGCTCCTTAAGTTTTAAGATAGCCACGAACAAGGACAAGTCAGGACATTGCGGGAGGAGGGTACTAATTCGGGAGAGGGAAAATTATGTCAGTATTAGGCAGGAGTTCGGGAGCATTAATTGGGAGGAGCTGTTATCAGGCAAGTCCACATTTGACAGGCGGGACCTGCTGATGAGAGTTCAGGGCCAGTTCATGTTCCAGAAAAGAGGAAAGACAAGGATGACAATGTAAGGGATCCTTGGATAACAAGGGAGGTTATGAATTTAGCCAAAAGGGAAAAAGGAAGCATATGTAAAGTTTAGGAAACTAAAATCAGCCAGGGCCCATAAGGAAAATAAGGAAAGCAGGAAAGAATTTGAGCAGGGAATTCGGACAGCAAGAAGGGGCCATGAAATGTCCTTCACAAGGCAGGTTAAAGAGAATCCCAAGGCATTCTATAGATACATTAAACACAAGAAAATAACTAGGGACAAGGTAGGACCACTCAAGGATAAGGGAGGGATCTGGTGCTTGGAGACAGAGAATGTGAGTGAGATACTAAATGAGTATTTGCATTGGTATTCACCCAGGGGAAGGATATGGAGGATAGTGAGATTTGTGGGGAGTATGCTAATATGATAGGACATTTTCAGATCAAGAAAGAAGTGGTGTTGGATCTCTTGAAGAACATTACGTGGATAAGCCCCCAGGGTCCAATAGTATCTATATCAGGTTCTTGAGAGAGGCAAGGCAGGAGATTGCTAGGGCCTTCACTTAAGATCTTTGTGTCCTCACTAGCCACGGGAGAGGCTCTGGAGGACTGGCGAGTAGCTAGCTTTGCTCCTCTGTTCAAGAACGGAAATAGGGGTAATCAAGGAAAAAGCAGCTCGGTGAGTCTCACATCGGTGGTTGGGAAGCTATTGGACAGAATTTTTAGGGATAGGATTTACACACTCTTGGAAAACCATGGCCTAATTAGACACAATCAGTATGGCTTTGTGCAGGGCAGGTCATATCTTGCTAACCTGATTGAATTTTTTGACGAGGTGATGAAGGTGATTGTTGAGGGTAGAGCAATGGGTGTTGTTTACATGGATTTTAGTAAAGCTCTCAACAATGTCCCTCATGGTAGGCTCATCCAGAAGATTAAGATGCACAGTATCCAAGGTGCCCTGGACACATGGGTTCAGAATTGACTTGCCCAGAGAAGACAGAGTGTAATGGTGGGAGCATGGTTTTAAGGCTAGAGGTCCATGACTAGTGGTATTCCACAGGGATCCAAACTGGGACCTCTGCTGTTTTTGATATTTACAAATGCATTGGATGCAAATGTAGATGATTGGGTTAGTAAATTTGCAGACGATACAACGATTAGTGGAGTTACGGATAGTGTAGAAAGCTTCCAAAGGATGCAGTGGGATATAGATCAGTTGCAGATATGGGAGGGGAAATGGCAGATGGAGTTTAATCTGGGTAATTGTGAGGTGCTGCACTTTGCGAGATCAAATGTTAAGGAAAAGTATACAGTTAATGGCAGGATTCTGAATAGCATTGATGTACAGAAGGATCTTGGGATTTAAGTCCATAGCTCCCTGAAAGTGGCCACACAAGAAGACAGGGTAGTAAAGAAGGTGTATGGCATGCTTGCCTTTATTTATTGGGGAAATGAGTACAAGAGCCAGGATGTCATGTTGCAGCCTTATAAGACTTTGGCTATGCCAACTTAGAGTATTCTGTTCAATTCTAGTCACCACATTACAGAAAGGATGTGGAGGCTTTGGAGAGGGCGCAGAAGAGGGTTACCAGGATGCTGCCTGGATTTGAGGGAATGAGCTGTAAGGGGAGGCTAGAAAAACCCAGGTTGTTTTCTCTTGATTGGCGGAGGCTGAGGGGAGACTTGATAGAAGCTATGAGTTGCATAGCTAGGGTTGATGGTCAGAATCTTGTTTTCCTAGAGTTGAAATGTCTAACTGGAGGGGGCATGCATTTAAGGTTAGAGGGGGAAGCACAAAGGAGATGTGAGGGGTAGGTTTTTTTACTCAGAGAGTGGTGATGGAGCCAAATACAATAAGGGGCTTTTAGATAAGTACATGAATGTGCAAGGAATGGAGAGATACGGACCAAGGGCAGGCAGAATGGATTGGTTTCATTTGGTATCATGATCAGCACAATATCGTGGAACAAATGGCCCATTCCTGTACTGCACAGTTCTATGTTCAATGACTCAGATCTGCTGCCTTTTTGAACATCTTCAAAGGTTCCAGCCAATCTAATCCCACAGAGATGAATGCAACTTGGCCAGTGAACCATTAGGTCTGGGAGTTTTACTCTTCCCTAAGAACTCAAGGGCCTTCATCAGCACATCCAGGATTGACAAACAGCTCCACTGGAAAGGATCTCACTTCCATTCATCGCAATGCTTCTTGAAGTTTCGCTCAGTGTGCATTTTGTGTGCCGCACTTCCTTACATAATGACAGTGACTGCACTTCAATTTAACTCATTTCTTGTGAAGCACTTTGCAATGTTCCTGAGAATTGCAATAAACTTCTTTGCAAATCTATAAGCATCCAATGAGCAGCCATCATTTGCAAGCCACACATCAAAACCTCTCAGTACAAGCATTCTTTCCCAACCCAAACACAAAGCTGTCTTTTTTTCTCTTTCGGATGTTAAGTATGGCAGATTTCCAATATCTGTTTATTGCAAAGTTTCCAGAAAGATTCCACAAGCAGCAATAGGGTAAATGTTCTTCCTCTGGAAGTGAGAGTCGGGTACATTTTTTTTAAAGTGCTTGGGATCTTCAGATTTAATCTAACATTTTATTTAAAGGACTGGAATTCTCTGGTTCAACCTTGAACTACCTTTCATTTTATTTATTCATTCATGGATGTGTGAACAATTGGCAAAGCCAGCATTGAAGTGCCCATCTCTAATTTCCTTCAATATAGTGTGAGAGCTGTGTTCTTGAATCATTGTCATCTGTCTGGTTGCAAGTTCAACCATAATATTATCAGGAAGGGAGTCCCAGGCATTTGACCCAACAACACTGAAGGAATGGGGTTATATTTCCAAGTCAGGATGGTGAACTGCTTGGAGAGAATTTTTTTGACAGACGGTGGTAATCCTGTGTATCTGCTGCCCTTGCCCTTCCAGATGGCAGTGGTCTTAGGTTGAAAAGTGCTGTCAAAGGAAGTTTGTCAAATTTCCACATTATATCATGTAGATGGTGCATACTGCTGCTCTTGAGCGTCAGTGGTGGATAGAGTGAATAGTTAAGTGCCTAAAGCAATACAGGTTTTGTCCTCAGATTAAGAATTAAAATCATCTGAATCAGTTAGTTTTCCCATGCCTTCCCTTTCACATTTCTGTATTTAGGAAACAGAAATCTTGCAAATGACCCCATTGAGTCTGCTCTGTCTGTCAGTGAGACCGTGACTCAGCACCTACATTAACCTCGAACTTTAATGAATAGCCTCTTTGTTCTGAACACCATTTCTCTCTCTGTACCCTAGCAACCTTGTGGTGCCAACTGAGAACAGAGGTATTCTGGGATGTTTCATCACATACCCTGCCTACGCTCCAGCTATTGGTCGACCCACACATTGTTTCTTGGCCTGCGCCTATTGGAAAGCGAAAAGATCAGATTGGATGACGTTTGATTCAAGCAAGCAGTCATTCACCTTCCCTCCCCATTTTTTTATATTTTGATATCTGTTAAAGAAAAGTATAGAAAGAGAATGATGAAAAAAAGAGTCGCCCAAAGTTTTGAATGTCCCTGTGAACTTTCTCCAGGGTTGTACATGGTAGTGTCCTGGAGATTGATAGCCAAATCCTGGAGGCCCCAGTTTAATCTTGGAGAGTTGCCAAAACTTATTTTTAATTTGTCCACAGGATGATTCTATGATTCTATGTGAATATTGCTGGCTGTTTTATCTACCCTAGAGGAAGTGCTGCTTTCTTTCGGCATAGATCGACTCACAATGCTGTTAGACAGGGAGTTGCAGCATTTTGACCCAATGGTGGTGAGGGAGAAGACATATATTTCCAAGTCAGGACAGTGTGTGGCATGGAGGGGAACTTGCAGGGAGGGGTGGTGTTCCCATGTACCTGCTGCCCTGATAGATGGAAGTGATTGTGGGTTTGGGAAGGTGGGATAACAAAGTGTGGAGCTGGATGAACACAGCAGGCCAAGCAGCATCTCAGGAACACAAAAGCTGACATTTCGGGTCTAGACCCTTCATCAGAAAAGGTGCTGTCTGAGGTCATTTATAGCAATGCACTCTGTAAATGGTACACATTGTTGTTACTGATTATTGCTGGTGGGAGGTTAGTGAACATGGTGGATGGTATGTCAACTTATTCAATAATCCAAAACACCTAGATCAACTCTGAATCTTCTAAACCTGAGGGAATGTAGCCTGCTTTATGCTGCTTGCCTTCATAATTCAACCACCTAAACTCTCTAGCTGTTCAGTCGGCAGCACACCAACTGAAAGCACTTCTTTTTTAGCTGGCTGAATTCCAGCAGCATATTTCATTAAATCTTTGCAAAATAACACATACTGATGCATTATCTGTCAAACCCCAGAGTGACGAATACAGAGAATGTCAGATCTCTGGGTCTGACTGCTAACTTCAAAGCTTTCTCAGTGACTGTTACCTTATACATATGCAGGCACCCCAGCACTTCATGGAAATATCTGCGAGGTACCTTTATTTCAATCAATTTTCACAGGCACTGATTCCCGCAGGACTGTGTAAAATGAGGCACTGCAAGAGAGTGTCTCACTAGGTACCATTCCAGCTTTAAAGATGGGAATTTGTGGGTTACTAATCCCAATTCTAAGAGATAAGCACTTGATTTTGTTTGATACACTCTGTGAGGCAGTTAGGGAATGCTGCATTGTCAAAAGTGCCTGCCTGGGTTTGAGCCTTAAAGCAAAGCATCACAAAATTACTACTGTGTGCGGTGAGGCCATTCCACCCACTGGTATGAGATGTCTAACCCAGTGCCAATCTTGTCTCCATATCTCTGTAAACCATTTCTGTTCAAATAATCATCCAATGCCCCACATGAATGCCTCAATTGAACCTACCTCCACTACACTTCCAGATAGGGCACCCCATACTCTAACTACTGAGTGAAAAAAGGTTTACCTCACATCACCCCTGCTTCGTTTGCACGTCACTTTAAATCACTCTCAGATTGAGATGCAAAAGGTCCCGTGACACTGTCTTACAGAGTCATATGGCATGCAGACCCTTCAGTCCGACACATCCAGGCCAACAAGGCTTCCCAAACTAAACTAGTCCCATTTGCCTGCTCTGGGCCCATATCCCTCTCAGCCTTTCCTATTCACATGCCTGTCTTCAAAATGTTGTCACTGAACTTGCACCTGCTACTTCCTCTGCCAGTTCCTTCCATGCACAAACCACCGTCTGTGTGAAAAAGTTGTCCCTCAGCTTAAAGAATGTTCTAGCTCAGAGGGTTGGTTGCTCCATTGTCACACAAATTTCAGGCCGAGATAGACAGGTTTTGGTTTCTCAGGGGCCGGGTGGGGTAGGAAATGAGCTGTGGACAGAAACTGAGGTTGTAACCAGATCATATTGACTGACCAGGCAGGATCAATGGGTCAAGTTCTCTACTCCTGGTTCTTCTCAACAGGGAAGTATTTCCTGGCATCCTGAACAAAGTTCATCTCTCAGCAAGTATTGCTAAACCCTATCTCCCAGGCAATCAGTGCAAAGCAGTACAGTGATGCTTGGAATGTACTTGGAGTCTTGGAGCTCCACTGTGAAGTAAACAAGACAGTAAAGTCTCTCTTGTTAAGTTTGATTGATTTTTCCTTTGGGGTTGTCAGGTCATTATCATGTTGTTATCCATGGGACCCTGTGTGTGCAAGATCATCACTGTATTTCCGACATTAAAACAATATTTCCCATGTTATCGGATCTCATCGAATGGTGAAGCAGCCGCAACAGGCTGAATGGCCTACTTCCACTCCTATGTCCCACGGCCTTACTACAAATACTCTGGGACACCCTAGAGGTGTTACGTAAAGGAAATTTGTTTCTGTCTACTGCTGTTTCGGTCATGTTGAGTCGGCAGATCGCTGATTTTTACAAAGTGACACCCTGTAATCGCCAGTGTGTTATTCTGCTGAAATTCTGTGGTGAAAGAGAGAGAAAGAAACTGAGGAAGACCTTGCATCTAAGTAGCACCTGAACAAAAATCCTCAAGTTCAAGGTATTTGCTTTGCCTTCACCAGTCAGAGCATTGAGTACAGGAGTTGGGACATCATGTTACAGCTGTCGAAGACATTGATTCGGTCACACATAGAGTACTACATACAGCTCTGTTTGACCTTCTTTAGGAAAGATGTTATTAAACTGGAAAGGGTACAAAGAGGATTCGTGAGCATGTTACCGAGACTGGGGTAGACTGGAGTTATATGAAGAGGCTGAATAGGCTGGGGCTATTTTCCCTGGAGCATAAAATGCTGAGGGGTGATCTATTAGAGGTTGATAAAATCATGAGAGGCATGGATAGGATGAATGATCAAAGTCGTTTTCCCCAGGGTAGGAGAGTCCAAGGTTTATGGAGAGAGGGATAAAATTTAAAAAGGACCTAAGGGGCAACATTTTGTACGCAGACAGTAGTGCATAGATGGAAAAAGCTGCCAGAGGAAGTGGTAGAAACTGGTATAAATGCAACATTTAAAAGATATTTGGGCAGTTACATGAAGAGGAAAGGTTTGGAGGGATATGGGCCGAACACAGACAAACGGGAGCTAGTTCAGTTTAGAAAACCTGGTCAGCATGGACGAAAGGTCTTTCTCCGTGCTCTATGACTCTGCTGCAAGCCAACCTCCAGCTCTTAGGCCTCAGTACAAAGCTGACAATGCACCCACGTGGAGACACAAGCAATGCTGCACGTTATCGAGGAGCAACGATGGACTAAGTGACTTGTTAATTATGTTAAACTCAGGAAATGCAGAAGTTATCACTTGGCTTCCAAGATTTAAATTCATTAAATTTTAAAAAAACCTCAGGAATGTCACAAACAGCTTCACAAACAAGGAAACATTTTTGATGTGTCGTCCATAAGACCATAAGATATAGGGGCAGGAGTAGACCATTCGAGCCTGCTTCTCCATTCAATAGGATCATGGCTGGTCCAACATTCCTCACACCCACTATACTTGATACCCCTACTGTTGAAAGGAAGGAACTCCTTCCTTAATTTGCCACTATCCTCTTACACATTATTCATAACAATCTAAAAGCTAAGACTTAGAGCAGATTAGAAAGGGTTTTTGTCCGTCTCTCAGCAGGCAGGAATACAGGATGAAAAACAAAACTGGTTGGCTGATCTATTTCCCTTCACCCGTTTACCAAGCCAGAAGGTCTCATCGTTGTTTTAAGGAATGAAAATAGCTGCACCCTGGCTGAGGTTTGCCATTACACGGCTTTTTTTTAAAAAGGAGACAAAAGAAGCAACATGTGAGGGAACCACAGACACTGTTGAACTGTGAAGACAAAGCAGAGTGAATGTTTGCAGCACATTGCTGGTCCTCACTGCACCACTCCATGACATGCAACCTCAGCAGCGTGGCACACTAAGACAGAAGTACGGTGCAGAGTGACTGCCTGCGATGCACTACATCATGCGTCAACATACACAGCAGCTGGGTGGGGGGGGGGGGGGCGCAGGGTGGGGGCTCGGCAGGGGGACTGAGCTTAAAGTTTGATGCACAGCTTTATTGACTGCTGCAAGCCAGCAACGGGAAGGAAAACGTCCCTGTTTCAGGAGGAGCCAGGCGATTTGTGGGAAAGGCAGAGAAACAGCAGGGAGATGGTAGCGTCATGGTCTGGTCACTAGTCTTGTAATCCTGAATGAATCCTCTGGAGATACAGGCTTAAATCCGAGCGCAAAATCAACTGGAATTTACATTCAATTCATTTGATTAATCTAAAATTTGATCTCAGAAAGAGTGGCCATGATCTATCACTGGGTCCCACTCACTTTCTTTGAAGGCTGCAAGGCAGTCACAGAATCTCCAAAATGCATATGGCCTTTCAGCCCATCAATTCCTTACCAACCCTCCAAAGAGCATCCCAGCCAGGCTGAGCTCCCTGGAACTCTGTATTTACCATGACCAACCACCTAACTTGCACACCCCTACACACTGACATTTTGGCCCTAGGCCCTTCTTCAGAAATCATCCAGTTTGTGTTCTGTCAGGGCCACTATTTGACTGAAGTGTCTCATCCTTACTCAAATTCCAGCAGGATGCTTTCCCTGATCAGGAGAGTCTAGAAGCATGAGGCACAGTTTGGAAAGAGATGAGGAAGGAGCCATTAAATGGTAATGAACCTATTGAATTTTCTGTCACAGGAGGTTGTAGAGGTCGATTCACAGAATACATTCAAAAAAGAAAGAGGTAAATTCTTAGGCTTTAAAGGCATTCGGGATATTGGGAGAATGTGGGAATATTGTATTGGGATAGAGATTAAGACATGATCATATTGGATGGTGGAGTAGACTTGAGGTGCCAAATGGCCTACTCTTGCTGCTATTTCTGTGTTTCCAAATACTATTCAGGAAATCTCCGCTTGTCCAGAATTGGACACATCCAACTGAGGTCTAATCAGTGATTTATAATGAATTGGCATTATCTTTATTTTATATTCCATGGCCCAGTTTGTAAAACCGTTGACTTTTCTCATTGAAACAAATTTATCCGCTTGTTGTGTCATTTTGAATATCTATTAAACTGAACCTCTGGGCCCACAATCCTCTTGAAAATTGTGCCATTTCATTACAAACAGAAAAATTAGGACCAGGGTCTAGCTCTTTGGTAAGATCACGGAGGATCTGGCTGTAGCCTCCACTCCATTTTTCTAGCTCCATCGACTCTTGCGTGAGCCAAGAACCTATCTGCTTCGGCCTTAAAGATATTCAAGCAGCCTCCACCACTCTGTGGGATAGAGAATTCCACATGATAGTCAGAACATAAGAAGAAGAAGCACCAGTAGGCCATTTAGCTCCTATAGCCTGCTTAGCCATTCAATAAAAACATGGATCAACTGTCCCAGGCTTCTACTCCTCTTTTGTGCCGACAACTCATAGTTCTCAACTCCTGGATATTCCAATAATCTATCCTATCTCCTCTTTAAGTACTTTCAGTGATTTAGCCTCTGCAGCTCTCAGGAGTAAATGGTCATCTGAGAGCCGATATTTCTCCTTATCTCTGTCCCAAATTGGAGATAAAATGAATCTCCTTGTTCTTCTTCACAAAACATTTCCCGATTTTCCCTGGAAGCAGGACACGATTCAATAAAATGAAATCCACTTCCTGAAGGAACACGATAGGAGATATTTTGCATGTACTGGTTTGTCACTGCTTTCAATTCAGTCACAATGGACAGACAACTCATGGGTCTGAATGTTCTCCTCATGGTTTTCTTTTCTCCTTTCATGGGATATGGAAAGACACAATTTGTTGGCCAACATCAATATCACTTGGACAGTGGCTAGTTAGGGCCGATTCAGAGAGCATTTAAGAGTCAATGTCAATGCTGTGGGTCTGGTGTGGCAATGCTTGATTTTCAGTGCCATAATATTAATGGCTCTTAAAGATTTAGTGTTGAAATTGGATTCACTCTACCCAATCCGAGGATATCACTTTGGTTGAAAAACAGACTGTCTGACCCAATGTCCCAATAGACACAGAAGTGACAATTCTGGTTCCTGATAGTTGTAATTATACCAAATACTTAACGTTAATTGTGCCTATTTCAATCATGTAACAAACTACACTTTGTTATGTAGTACAAGTGCCTCTTCTTGTTAAGATTTTTGTGTTTTATGTTCCGCCACTGATAACCAGATAAGCCCTAAAATAGTACAAATCAGGATGAGTGGCTCTAAGTACAATCCATAGCAGTTCATAGCCAGAGACAATATCAAGAGTATGTTTTAAAGTTCAGATATAAGGAATGGCCAAGCAATTAGTTAGATGGTCATAGTCTGGTATTTGCATGGTTTGAATGTTATTTACCACTTTTCAGCACAAGCCAAGACATTGTCCCAGATCTTTTGGTATTTGAACAAGGGCAGCTTCAGAGTCTGAGGGCTTGCGAATGGTGCTAAAAGTTGTGCAATCATTGATAAAAATCCCTATTTCTGACCTTATAATGGAAGGAAGGTCTTTGATGAAGTGGCTGAAGATAGTTGGGTCTATGTCACTACCCTGAGGAACTCCTGCAGAGATATTCTGGAGCTCAGATGTCTGACCTCCAACAACCACAACCAGCTTCCCATTCCCATTGGTACCAGTCTTGCGAGGGCACCTTGATGTCAGACTCAGTCAAATGTGTCCTCAATGTGAAGAACCGTCACTCCCGTCTTACCTCTAAAATTCACTTTCTTTGTTCTTGTTTGAACCAAGGTTGTCATGAGGTCAGGAGTTGAGTGGCCCTGACAGAACACAAACTGGATGATTTCTGAAGAAGGGCCTAGGGTCAAAATGTCAACCTTCCTGCTCCTCTGATGCTGCTTGGCCTGCTGTGTTCATCCAGCTCTACACCTTGTTATCCCTGGATGTCACTGAGCAGGTTATTGCTGAGCAGGTACTGCTTGATAGCGCTGTTGATGGTACCTTCCATCGCTTTACTTGTGATCAAGAGTAGACTGACGGGTCAATGATTGGCTGAGTTAGATTTGTCCTACAGTTTGTATACAGGACATATCTGAGCAATCTTCCACATTCTGAGGAAGGGTCACCGGACCCAAAATGATCACTCTTGAGTTTTTCTTCACAGATGGTGCCAGACCTGCTCAACTTTTCCAGCAACTTCCATTTTTGTTCCTAATTTTCCACATTGCTGGGTAGGTGTCAGTGTTGTAGCTGTTTTGGAACAGCTTGGGTAGGGGCAGAGTCAATTCTGGATTCAAAAGGACATTGGGGACATATACATGAAAAGGAGAAACTTGCAGGGCTACATACGAGACAGCAGTGAAATTTTGTGATTCTTTTGAGGGACGTGTGCATGGTCTCCTGTCACTGATTGTCCTTGAGACATTTTCAGAGCCATTTCAGAGGGCAGTTTAGAGTTGACTATATTACTATAGGTTTGGAGTTACAACAAGGCTAAAACAGGTAAAGATGGCACATTTTCATCCATAAAGACCTTGAGTGACCAGGGTAGATTTTTACAATCGATGAAATTTCATCATCACCATTGACAATTTCAATTGTCAATTTTTTAAAAATTGATTTCAAATTTCATCAACAGTTATGTTGGGATTCAAACCCAAGCTTCACAGCATTAACTTTTGTTTTTGACTTTTTACTTAAGAGATATTACTGCTGTACCACTGTCTCCAACGATGGAGGACTCATTGGAAACCTCTCTCACAGAAGTGATTTGATTTTGATTTAGCTTGATATATTATTGTCACATGTACCTAGGTACAGTGAAAAGTGTTGTTTTGCGTACAGTATAAGCAGGTTATACCAGACAAAGTACATCAGGGTAATATAACTGTGCGAGGAATACAATGTTATGGCTGCAGAGAAGGTGCACAAAGAGTGAGACGAAAGTTAAATTTGAAGTTTGAGGCGTCCAGTCAAAGGTCGAATAACAGAGAGGAAGAAGCTGTTCTTCAATCTGTTGGTACGTGTTCAAGCATTTTTAATCTTCTGCCCAAAAAAGTTAGAAGAGGTTATAACCGGGGTGGGAGGGCTCTTTGATTATGTTGGCTGACTTCCCGAGGCAGCGAGAAGTACAGATGGAGTAAATGGTATGCTAAAACTTTAGGTTTAGGATATTTGGAGACAATAAGGACTGCAGATGCTGGAAGCCAAAGTATAAAAGTGTGAGTCTGGATAAGCACAGCAGGTTAGACAGCATCTGAGAAGCATGTAAGTCAATGTTTCCGGTCAAAACCCAAGTCTGGTCAAGCAGGTAGCTAAGTCAAAGATTGTCTTTAGGCCTAGATTTCAGAGTAAGGCTACTTATTACTCATTCATACTAAATACCAGGAAAAATGGAAATCATAGATATGCCAAGCTCTGATGTTATAGTTATACAGGGAACGACTAAACTATTTTCTTATGTGAGTCTTCAGTTTGGAACGTTGTAGTGTGGTGATATTTTTCCACAGAGTGCAGTGTGTTCTAACTCCACCCACTCTGATCTATTTGCACTCAGTTCAGTGCAGTGCCTCAACATCATCGCAAGGTTACTCCAGGGTCCTGAAACTCTTTCCTCACAGACCCAAAATGACTGGCTCCTTTGCAGGACACTTCTATGATTCATTGAACGGCAGCAAAATCCTCTAGTTTCCAATTTTAAACAATGTAATGTCAGTCACAATTTGAAAACGTAGCTGTAAATAGAGACACTACTGGGAATATGTGACTATTTGCAGCTCAAAGTTAATCTTATTATTGAGACTCCCTCCCTATCATTCACACCCTACCTTATATAATGGATTTCACTGGAGTCGTGTAAGATAACAATGCAGCAGCCAAGCCAAACATCTTCCCTGAAACAATAAATGCTCACTCTTACAGTCAAACATTCATTGATTGATTCTCAGGATACAAGCAAGGACAGATTTGAATGTTCACCCTCGAACCCTTGAATATGATAATGGCTGTGGAGCTGTTTAGAGGTCAACCAGGGACCTTGAGGTGGGGCAGGTGGTAAGGCCAGGGGTTGGATGGGATCTCCAAGGGTTGGTCAAGCAGGTACTCCCAAATTCTACAGGCCGCAGTCGAGTTTAGTTTCTGGGCTTTTCTGAGGTTTAGGCAGTTAAGAATTCAGTTTCAGATATTATGTAGCAATGAGGCATGCTAATATTTTTTATAATATCTAAACCACCAGTACACACCCAAGGAGTATGTCAATTGCCCAACCACATCCCATACCAACCCACTCTCCCTACTCCCCCCACTGCCTCACCCAAATCTACCACTGCCGGCATTGGAAGGCTTTGAGTTGGAAATCGGTTGAGATCAGGATTCAGATTTTTGGATAATTCCCTCCTCTGCCATCTTACTGAAACACAACCATTTTCTCAGGGCTACATTGCCCACACAATGGTGAACAGGAAGGGGAATCTCTGTGTCTGTGAAGTAGGTCTGCTGCTTATCTCCAGCTGAAAATGGCCAAGGAAAAGCATTAACCATGAAGGATGAGGAGACGTTTGTCAAGAGTCTTTCTTCCACCCATAAGAGTGGGTTTGATACGGTTACTAAGCACAGAAACGGGGAACAGTGGTTACAAAACAAATGAATACTGTGGCTACAACAGCAGGTCAGAGCCAATGAAATCTGAGGCCTTTCCTCCATCATGAAGTCAACAACGGATATGCTCCCTGATAGTTGCACAGTTTTCAGCCCCATTTTGCCATCCCCATCAGACGCATTGTGTGTCCACTTGCAACAAGATCCAGACTCTAATCTGGCTTGTGCTGATGAGTGGCAGGTAAAAATGGTGCCACAAAATACCAGGTAATGACCAGCTCCAACAAGAGAATCTAACCATGTGGCTGCAGGCCTGCAACAATGTGGTTGAATCTTAACTGCCCTCTGGGAGATTAGGGATGGACAATAAATGCTGCCTCACCACTGATGACCACATCTTATGCATGAACATAAAATAATTATTTCGTCACTGGATGTGGGCATCATTAGTTGGTCCAAAATGTATTGCCCATCCCCTAGTTGCTCTTGAGAATGTAATGGTGAGCCACCTCCTTGAACGCTGTAGTCCTTATGTTTTTAGCAGGCCTACAGGACTAATAAGGATAGGATTTCAGGATTTTTGCCCAATGACAGTGAATGAATGGAAATAGATTTCTCATTCAGGATGGAGTGCAGTTGAAGGTGATCTTTCAGGTTGTTGTGTTCACATACATCTCGATGCCCTTATTGCTTTAGGTAGAAGGAGTCTTGGATTGGGAAGGTGCTGTGAAAGCAGCAGTAATGATTTCCTCCAGTGCATCTTGTAGACTGCACACACGGCTGCCTCTGTGCATTGATGATTGGGGGGATAAATGCTGTGGATGGTGCACATCAAGTGGGGTTGCTTTGTTCTGTGTGATGCTCAACTTTGTGAGTGTGAGTCATCACCTGTCCTATTAGAAGGGACTCTCCGGTTATAGTCATCATGGATGGGATGAACACAATGGGAACATCTCCGAGGGTTTTCCAGAACATTTTTGTTCCTTGATAGCTAGCCAAAGCGCATGAAGACACTAAATAAGGGCACCATCACATTCAGGAAACGGGGGGAGTAGTCAAGCAAGAAGTGGCATAAAATCCTGACCAAATGCGATGATCGTCAGGTGATGGAGAACAGTTACTTTTCCTGGCCCTAGAAAGACTCTAACAAGTAGAAAAGCTTAAATATGTTAATCACACTCATAAAAGAATTGCCTCAAATCATTGGAAGGATTGCTTCACCCAATAAAAAATGAAGATGTTAACACCTATCTTATCCTGCTTGGCATTTCCTAAGTCATTACCATGAATTTAAAACATGATTCTCTGCTCAATTTCCCCTTCTGAAAATAGTATCAATTCTCATTTGATACTTAACTCAGTAACAGATATACTGTAGGAACTACCTGTTTGTGATTGAGACATGGTCAGAACTACGAATTGTACAGCCAAAGTGTCAAAGAAATTTCTTCATAGAATCCTTACAGTGTGGAAACAGACTATTCAGCCCAACAAATCCACAGTGCCTGACCAAAGAACATCCCACCCAGACCCATTCCCCTATCCCTGCATTTCCCCATGTCTAACCCAAATATCCCTGGGCACGATGGCCAATTTAGCATGGCCAATCCACCTGTACATCTTTGGACTGTAGGAGGAAACTGGAACACCCAGAGGAAACCCATGCAGACACAAGAAGAATGTGCAAACTCCACACAGCCAGTCACCGGAGCCTGGAATTGAACCCAGGTCCCTGGTGCTGTGAGGAAGAAGTGCTAACCACTGAGCCACCGTGCCACCCCCTTTAGGATCTATGCTATAGATCTATAGCATAGAAAAATGGCCCTTCAGTCCATTAAGTCCACACTGGTCAAAAACAGCCACCAACTATTCCAAATCATCCAGCGCTTCACCTATAGCCTTGTATGCCTTTGCATTACAACTGCACATCTAAATACTTTTTAAACGTTATGAGGATTTCTGTCTTTACCAGCCTTGCAGGCAGTGAGGCTCTTTGAATTCTAGTGCGGGGTTTCTTCCAAAAGTCAAGGAAAATCAAGGGAGTGAGCAGGTCTTCTACTGATGCAAGCTGTGAGGTGGAAAATTCATTTTGGATAGCAACCAAAAGCACTGCAATTTTCAGAATTTGGCAAACTGAGCAGTGGAGCTATGAGGAAAACCTTTCTTTCATACAGCGAGCAATGAGGGTCTGGGACGCACTGCCTGCTAAGAGTGTGGTGGAGTCAGGTTCAATTGAGACACTCCAGGGGATTATTATCTAAAAATAGAGAAGATGCAGACTTGTGGGGAAAGGCCCAGGGAGGGGAGCCAATGCCTTCCTGCAGTGAGCCAGTGCATACATGATGGGCAGAATGACCTCCATCTGTGCTGTTCCCACACTGTAATTACAGAGGCCAGAACAATTAGCCTCAGAGATGAGAAGCAAAATCAGAAGCTTGCCTCGAGATCAAAGCTGAGCCCATGTTTGAGAAGAACAGTCACCGAGGTGAGGGATGGGATTGGTGGCTGAAGAATGGAATTTGTGGCAGGGAGTGACAAAGCAGTTCAAACTTGTCGAGGAACTCACTGCTCAGAGAAATGTCTAAATTACAATTATATGGCATGAGCTAAATTCTTGATAACCCGCACAAATCTGGGGACAGAGTTTAAAAACAAATCTCTAGGTCAAATCATCTGGTTTAAAGAAACAGCCGTTTGAGTATGTCAACTCAAAAGTAAAGATAGACATAATTTTATATTTCCCCTGTGTGTACTTTCTGAGCAATTATTTACAAGCCTATAGAAAAATAATGTCAAATAGGATTCCAATGGTAACAAAGTGTGGAGCTGGATGAACACAGCAGGCCAAGCAGCATCTTAGGAGCAGAAGATGCTGCTTGGCCTGCTGTGTTCATCCAGCTCCACGGTTCGTTATCTCGGATTCTCCAGTATCTGCAGTTCCTATTGTCTCTAGGATTCCAATGGGATGGTTAAAAATATACAAGGATTATCCAACTCCTGTTTTTATCTCATTCTCAACCTGTGCTCAAATCCACCGCTGGGAACAACAGAAAGCACAGTATGTGCCTGTGACCACAACCTGTTATTCTTCACACCCGAATCCTCTAACTAATTGCACTTTGTCCATCTTACAGAAACTTGACAGAACTCTTTATCCTTTGTTCTGTGAGCAGGTTGATTAGAAAGTATCATGCCTTTTGTTCTCTCAGCCTGCCCGTTATCAAAAGCGTGCTGTCTCTTCTTTGCCCCTTTGATCGCACAGAAGAAGTGGGGGGTGGGGGGGGGGGGGTGCGGGAGAGTAGTGGAATGGTGGCTCAGAAAAGATTGACCAGGATGTTGCTAGGAATGGAGATTTTGAGTTAGAAGAGGACAGATAGGCTGGGACGTTTTCCACTGGAGCGTAGGAGGTTGAGAGGTGACCTTATAGAGCTCTATAAAATCATGAGCGGCATAGATAGGGTTAATGGTAGGTGTCCTTCCCCTACTGTGAGGCACTTCAAGACAAGGGGCATATTTTAAGGTGAAAGGAGAAAGATTTAAAAGCAGCATGAGGGGCAACTTTTCTAAAATAGTGAATAGTTCATGTGTGACTGAACTTCCAGAAGTAGTGATGGATGCAGGTACTGTTACAACATTTAAAAGACATTTGGATAAGTACAAGATATGTATTGCTTGGAAGCATGTGGGCCAAACCCAGGCAGGTGGAACTAGTTTGGTTTGGGAACATGATGAGCGTGGTTTGGTTGGACACAAGGGTCTGTGTCCATGCTGTATGACTGAATGGCTCTATGAAGATAGGGGAGGCAATGGCCTAGTGGTATTATCACTGGATTATTAATCCAGAGACCCAGATAATATTCAAGGGACTGGGGTTCCAAATCCTGCCATGACAGATGGTGGAATTTCAATTCAATAAAAATATCTGGAATTAAGAGTCTAATGATGACCGTGAATCCATTGTCAATTGTTGGGGTAAAACATCTGGTTCCTTCGTTAGGGGGCAGAAGTTGCCATCCTTGCTTGGTCTGGTCTGTGTGTGACTCCAGCCCACAGCAATGTAGTTGACCTCTGGGAAATTAGAGATGGGCAATAAACATTGTCTTACATCCTCATCCTCTGAATGAATAGCAAAAAAGTGCGAGACGCTCCAAATATTATCTCCTGCATGTCACAGAAATAAATACATGTAGGAATTTGTTGTGTGCACACTGGCTGTGCAATTCTACACTGCATAGGTGATATAAGGCTTTATCAATTAGGAGTTAGAGTCAGCCACTCAGCACCTCTTGCATTCGGTTCCCCTCACAGCATAGACTATGGAGAGTGAGAACAACTAGATCCTAATTCCATCTGTGTCTAAATTACAAAAACAGCAATTTACATTCATACAGCACCTCTTAAAATGATAAAACAACCAAGGTATTTCACAGGAGCATAATAAGCCTGAGAATGCCATGAGCCACAGTAGGATATTTAGTATCAGTTGACCGTAAGTTTGAATGGAGGTTTTACAGTTTGCCAAACACTGGAACGTGGGAGTAGTATAGATTTCATTTCTGTTTTGTAGGTGCAGACTCGATAGGTAGAACAGCCTCTTCTGCACTCTGTGATTCTATGATTGCCTTAAATGAAGAAAGTGAGGAGAGAATTACAGAGCTGAGTCTCTCGGTAACTGAGATGAGGGCTATCTGAAGTGGTGAGTTTAAAATGGGAACAGCAACCTTTCCAAGTTTCCCTCCAAATCCCGTCAAACCCTGACTTGGAAATGTTTAGGTGTTCTTTCATCAAAAACTTGAAGATAAGAGTGCCAAGTGTCACCTTCAGTGCATGGACTGCAATGGTTCAAGTCTCAGCATTACTTACGTCAGGCACCTTCAGCTGGTCAATGCATACTGCCCTTGCTGATGAAGATTAATTTCAGTAAAGCACTATCAATTCTGATCTGTCAATTCTACAAAACTCCAAATAGGAATAAGCCCTAAACTAATATCTGAGGCAACGTTAATAAATATAAACTAATTATGACAAATACACAGATAACAAGAAGCTCCACAATAGCTAATTAAAGGCACACTCGTGATTTGTGTAAGAAACAGGCTAATGCTTTAATCCAACAGAAGCTAACAAGGTGGTGGAACTCTACTGCCAAGTGGAAAACCAATTTTTTAAATCTTATTATATCCAATAAATAGCAACAAAGAGATAAAGAGGGAGCACGTACATTCTCAACTAAATCTTAAAGGAGAATCTAAACAGAATTGCATCAATACGTTTAGGAGTGCTTCTTCCAGGGGCTGAGAATTTGCACCCTGATCCTGATAAACACATAACTCGTCTGCCAGAAAAAATTGCTTGGATGAGGATTAAAGGCGGATTATGATTTCTATAAACAGATAAAAGCAGCCAATTTTACAGAATCCCTGCACTCTTCTGTACTGGTGGGGGAAAACAGAAGGTGCTCTGAAAACTGAATGGGCCTCAGTGCTCAGGGCACTGAGGTCCTGAGAGGGAGATTCAACTCCCCACTGAATACTAGGTTAACAGCTCTCACCTGATGTGGTGGAATGGTTTCTTCAGTTGACTTCAGCTCTCCTTGGAATAAGGAAGAGGTGATTAGCGTCTGAGTTTCTGATTTTTTTAAAAACGCTTAACCTATTCTTCTAACCAACCTTTTCAGCAATGCTATTACACACTGCAAGAGCACAAGAGACTCGAATCCAGGCTCAGCAGTAGGGACACTACCACAAAACAGTCCCCTGAGGCTCTGATTATGATGGAGTTTTAATTACAATTTGCTGAGTCCACAGCAAATAATTATAAGACAGGAAAAACCGAAAGAACTGCGGTGGCTGTAAATCAGGAACAAAAACAAAGTTGCTGGAAAAGCTCAGCAGGTCTGGCAGCATCTGTGAAGGAGAAAACAGAGTTAACGTTTCAGGTCCAGTGACCCTTCCTCAGAACAGATTTCTTCCTCAGGAATGATAGATAATTGATTGTGTGGTTACTAACAACAGTGCCTGGCTAGTGAGCTCATTCAAAGAAGTGGATTCTTATGGTGTAAATGGCAGAGTACAGGAGGAGCAAGTTACTTTAGACGTTGGAACCTGCACTGAAAACATGAAATGCTGGAAATCACGGTGGGTCAGGTAGCATCCATGCAGAGAGAACTAGCTGACATTTCATATCAGAGCTGATGAAGAGTCATCTAGGCTCGAAATGTTAGCTCGCTCTCTCTCCATTGTGATCTCCAGCACTTTTTGTTCAGAGTCTGGGAGCCTGAGGTTCAATCCCTGCTTGCTCCAGGGTTGTGTAATAGCATTTCTGAACAGATTGATGAGCAGAATAGCTTGAGTTGGGTATCCTCCTAGGTATGCAGGCTGAGGTCTCCATGAAGGACTCTCCTTCTCACCCTTTCTCCTCTCCTGAGGCACAGTGACCCTCGGGTTAAACCATCACCAGTCATCTTTCTCTCATGAGACAGCAACCCCATTGTTTGGTAAGACCATCATTAATTTATCTTTTCTCAGAATGCATCATTAAATAATCATACAGTCATAGAGATGTACAGCACCGAAACAGGCCCTTCAGTCCAACTTGTCCATGCGGACCAGATGTCCTAAACTAACCAATCCCATTTTCTTGCATTTGGTCCACACCCTCTAAACCCTTCCTATTCATGTACCTATACAGCAGGCCAGGCAAATATAGCCCCATTTCTGAAGAGGGGTCCCGACCCGAAATGTCAGCTTTCCTGCTTCTCTGATGCTGACTGGCCTGCTGTGTTCATCCAGCTCCACACTGTGTTATCTCTGACTCCAGCATCAGCAGTTTTTAATGTCTTTCCATGTACCTTTACACTTGCCTTTTAAATGTTAGAACTCACACGACACTAGGTTATGGTACAAAAGGTTTATTTGAGCTCACAAGATTTCATAGCACGGCTCCTTCATCAAGAACAGTCAAATATTTTAAATGTTGCAATTGTACCAGTCTGCACCACTTCCTCTGGCAGCTCCTTCCATTCATACACCATCCTCTACGTGAAAAAGTTGACACTTAGTCCCTTTTAAATATTTCTCCTCTCACCTTAAACCTTAAACCTATGTCCTCCAGTTTTAGATTCCCCTATCCAAGGGGAAAGGCCCTGGCCGCACACCATATCCCTGTCGCGCATAATTTTGTAAACTTCTGCAAGGTCACCCCTCAGCCTCTGACACTCCAGGGAAAATAGCCCCAGTCTATTCAACCAGTCCAAACACTCCAGCCCTGGCAACATCTTTGTAAATCTTCAGTGGACTCTTTCAAGTTTCACAACAACCTTCCTCTAATAGGGAAAGCAGAACCGAACGCAATGTTCTAAAAATGGCCTAACCAATGTCCTTGACAGCCGCCACATGACCTCCCAATTCTTATACTCCATGAACAGACAAATAAAGACAAGCAGACACTGGGTCCAGAGACCATAACTCGCTTTGTTTTAACATAGCTATGGAAAAAGATAGGTTGTGTCCACAGGTTAAGGTGCGAACCTAGAACAGGGCCAATTTTGTGGCCATTAGGCAGGAGCTAGCAGAGGTCGATTGGATGAGTCTGTTTGAAGGAAAAGGAAAGACTGGAAAATTGAAGGCTTGTAAAACTGTCGGATCAAGACTCCAGGGACAGTATGTCCCTGTTAGGGTGAGGGGAAAAGCTGGCAGGTTTAGGGATCCCTGGCTGATGAGGGATATAGAGGAATACATTGGGTTGTAGCTGCTTAAGAGGGAAATCAGAAGAGCAAGAGGGATGAGATGGATCTGGTAGATAAGGTTTAAGATAATCTCAAGAGGTTCGATACCTATATTAAGAGTAAAAGGGTGGCTAGGGAGAAAATGGGTCCCCTTAAAGATCAGCAATGGCAGCCTGTGTATGGTGCCGCAGGAAATAGGGGAGATTTTTAATGAATATTTACCCTCTGTGTCTACTGAGGAGAGATGCTAAAGAAATGAGGGAAATAAGTTGGGGTGTTTTGGACCGCGTACACATTACCAGAGAGGAGGTGTTTACAGCCTTAAAGCACATTAAGGTGGATAAATCCCCTGGCCCTGATCGTCCATCATCAGTCATAGCGGGAGGCTAGGGAAGAAATTGCAGAGATCCTTGCAGAGACTTTTGCTTCATCTTTAGCCACTAATGAAGTTTCATACGACTGGAGGGTTGCTAATGATGTTCCATTGTTTAAGAAAGGAAGCAAAGACAAGCCAGGAACTACAGGCCAGTGAGCCTGACATCAGTGGTGGGAAAGTTATTGGGGAGAATACTGGGGGACAGGATGAACCCATATTTAGATAGTCAAGGTCTGATTAGGGATAGTCAGCTGGATTTGTGCATGGGAAGTCTTGTCTGACAAATCTTTTAGAGTCTTTCAAAGAGGTAACCAAGAGGATGGGTGAGGGTAGGGTAGTGGATGTTGTCTATATAGACTGCAGTAAGGCCTTTGACAAGGTCCCACATCGCAGGCTAGTCATGAAGTTAGGTCACATGAGATCCAGAGAGAGCCAACTAATTGGATTCAAAATTGGCTTGATGATAGGAAGCACACTGTGATGGTTGAAGGCTGTTTCTTGGACTAGAGACCTGTGACTAGTGGTGTGCCACAGGGGTCAGTGCTGGGACCTTTGTTAATTGTTATTTGTACAAATGATCTGGAAGTGAATGTACAAGGCATGATTGGTAAGTTTGCGGATGATACAAAATTAGGAGGTATTGTTAATTGTAAGGGAGGTTATCAAAAATTACAGAGGGGTCTTGATCAGATGAGGAAGTGAGCTGAGGATTGGCAAATGCAATCCAATACAGGTAAGTGTGAGGTGTTATACTTTGGAAAGTCAAACCAAGTTGGAACTTATACAATAAATGGTAAGGTCCTGAGGAATGTTATGGAACAGAGGGACCTAGGAGCACAAGTACATAGTTCGTTGAAAGTGGTGTCACACGTGGACAGGGTGATGAAGAAGGCATTTAGCATGCTGGCCTTCATCATTCGAGACATTGAGTATAGGAGTTGGGATGTTATGTTACTGTTGTATAAGTTGTTGGTGAGGCCGCACTTGGAGTATTGTGTGCAGTTTTAGTCACCCTGTTACAAGAAAGACATCTTTAAATTGGAAATTATGCAAAGAAGGTTTACGAGTATGTTGTCAGGACCAATAGGCCTGAGTTATAGGGAGAGGTTGGCCAGGATAGGACTTTATCCCTTTGAATGTAGGAGAACGAAGGGTGACATTATTGAGGTGTATAAACTCATGAGGAGGCCAGATAGCATGAATGCATATAGTCTTTTTCCAGGGATGGGGAATTGAAAACTAGAGGGAATAGGTTTAAGGTGAGGGGAGACAGATTTAAAAAGGACCTGAGGGGCAACTTCTTCACACAGAGAGTGGTGTGTGTAAGGAATGGGCTGCCAGAGAAAGTGATTGAGGCAGATACAATAGAAATATTTTAAAAAAAATATTTGGACAGGTACATGGAAGGGAAGGGTTAGAGAGATATGTATCAAATGCAGGCAATTGGAACTCGCTGAGAGGGCACCATTGTCAGCCTGGAGCATTTTGGGCTGAAGGGCCTGTTTCCATGCTGTATAACTTCTTGACTTGATGACTCTACACCAAACACCTTCTTCACTATTCTATCAACCTGCAACTCTGCCTTCAAGGAACTATGAATTTGCACTCCAAAGTCTCTGTTCAAAAACACTCACCAGGACCTCAGCATTAAGTCCTGCCCTGATTTGGTTTTCCGAAATGCAGCACCTCATATTTATCTGAATTCAACCCCATCTGCCACTCCTCAGCCATTGGTCCATCTGATCAAGATCCCATTGTACTCTGAGGTAACCTTCTTCGCTCGCCTTCTTTTTAAATAAACACATTACCCTAGTAGTTTCCCAATTATCTGGGGCTTTTACAGAATCTAAGGATTCCTGGAAGATTACCATCTGTGTATCCAGTCAGCCTGTAGCTACTCCCTTTAGTATCCTGGTACATATCCCTTCAGGTCCTTGTGGATACTAATGGTAGAGGCTCCAGTTTCCATGCGTCACTGGCAGATTCCCACTTTTACCATCTGATATTGGTCTGCTGGAGAAAGGTTTGCAGGTTGGCATGCAACCAGTTTGACTGCGTTATGGACATGCCATTTTTATCCAACAATTTGGGACTTAAACTCAGAGCTCCCAGCTCGGGGGCAGTGACTCCACCCACTGCCACAACACATCCTGGAATTTCAAAAGCTGAAGCAGAAAAATATCAACAGAAGTGATTTGGTTTGAATTATTTATTGCCTCTTGCATTTTGCAGTGAATAACGCAGTAAAATATAGTGAAAAGCCTCAACTGTTGACCAATCCAGTACCATTTTTCGATAATTTAAGAATGAGAGAGTGAAAAGATATAACTGAAACAAGGTCTATCTTCACTCCACTACCTCTGCAAAGAGCCCTGAGCCGTTCACCCACAACATGTGTGCGTCCACCTCTTCTCCAGCCCCTCGCTCCACCTATGCTGGACGAACCAAAACAGAACTCACCCCACTTCAGGTGCTATCTCTTCATTGTTGAGCCCCCCTCAATGATGCTGTATCCCATGCTGAACCGACACACATCCCACAACCAGGAGTCCTCAGCTCCACTGCCACTCCCTCAGCGATGACCAGGTCAACTGTGACTTCTCCAGGCCTACCATGACCAGTAGTCCCTCCCTCTGCTGCGGCCTCAGGGTCCCGCTCCAGGCATGACACACTGTCACCGCTACTGATGTCACCTCGCCGATGCCAGGAGTCCTGGCTCTGGGCCTATTACAACTAGGATTCCCTGGCTCTGGGCCTAACACAACCAGGAGTTCCTGGCTCCAGACCTAATGCAACTAGGATTCCCTGGCTCCAGGCCTAACGCAACCAGGGCTCCCCGGTTCCAAGCCTAACGCAACCAGGATTCCCTTGCTCTGGGCCTAACGCAACTAGGAGTCCCTGGCTCCAGGCCCACCGCAACCAGGAGTCCCTGGCTCTGCTGCCAGACCGGATCATATTGCCAAGAGTCTCCTTCCGGCCACCCCCTGTACAAGACGTCGTCTTCCTGGTGCCACCATCTTAAGAATCCACTGCTGCCGCCAACATCTGCGATCGCTAGGGGAGCTTTGCTGCCGCTGTCCCCGAGTGAGCCGCCTCATCCAATCGCCTGCTGGTACCTCCTCCAACCGCTGGGAGGCTGTCACTGCCCCATCGCACCAATACCGTCAACCAAACAAAATTAAAATAAAAGGGGGAGAAAGAAAACCCAAAAGGAAATAGAGCAGAAGGAAAAAAGAAAGAGAGCAGATGGTAGCGGATGTGCCCCAGGCAAAAGCTTGCCTTCAGCTCTGCTATTCCACCACCATGTTAGAATAGACTGCCTCTCAAAATGAATGTCATTCTTCAGCCTTCCTAACACAGAAATAAAACCCATTTTCAAACTACTGCTCTTTTCCCCCGAGTAATGTTATTTTCCTACTTTCTAACTGCGCTCTTTAACATTTTACGGTGGTTAATTATCCAAACACACTCTTTTTCCCAAAAGGCTGATAAATCGGCATGACTGACGATCTACCTGACAAGGTTCATCCACGAACACTTTTAGGTAACTATTGCTTGTTTAAAATAATGAGTCTAGTTGCTAAATTGTACAATAATGGAATTATCTCCCTTGGGTATCGCGCTGGGATACAGGCTTCACAATCCTTTGAGTGAAGAAATTTCTTCCAATCCCAGTCTTGATCACAGGTTCCTTATTCTAAGGCTGTGAACCCCTGGTTTCTTGTAATTCTTTCATGGAATGTGGGCATCGCTGGCAAAGTCAACATTTATTGTCCATCCCCAACCTTGAACTTTATAGCTTGCTGGGCCATATCACAGGCCACTTAAGAGTCAACCACATTCCATAAGACCATAAGACATAGGAGTGGAAGTAAGGCCATTCAGCCCATCAAGTCCGCTCTGCCATTTAAAAAATGGCTGATGGGCATTTCAACTCCACTTCCCTGCACTCTCCCCGTAGCCCTTGATTCCTTGTGAGACCAAGAATTTATCAATGTCTGCCTTGAAGACATTTAATGTCCCGGCCTCCACTGCACTCCGTGGCAATGAATTCCACAGGCCCACCACTCTCTGGCTGAAGAAATGTCTCCTCTTTTCCGTTTTAAATTTACCCCCTCTAATTCTAAGGCTGTGCCCACGGGTCCTAGTCATTCCAGGGATGTCTGATGTCACATGTAAGCCAATCACGATATAAAGGGCAGATTTCATTCCCTTGTGTGATGCCATTGAGTATTTACAACAATTAGTGATACTTCATAATCACAATAACTGAGATGAGCTAGCAATTGTAGATTTGTGAATTCAATTTAAATGTTACCAGCTGCTGTGATGGAGATTTGAACTCACATCCCCAGTTCATTATCCTGTGCTCTGGAATACTAGTCCAGTGATGTCACCACCACATCACCATCTCCCTAGTTCTAGATTCACTAGCTAAGGATTTACACCACGAAAGTACCATATGAAACTCCTTGTACTTCAATGAGACCAACTCTTATTCTAAGTTCTACAGAAAATTGGCTTACTCTACTCGACCTCTCATCATCAGACAAAGCTTTCACTTCAGGAACCAGGCTTGCGAATCTTCCTCATGGCCTCTCAAAGCCAAGTCAATCCTTATCTCGGTAAAGAGGCCATTAGTCCACATCATGCTTCAGCTGCCCAGACATGATGAATAAGAAGAGATTATAGAAACATAGAAAATAGGAGCATGAGGAGGCCATTCAGCCCTTCAAATCTCCTCTGTTATTCAATGTGATTGTTGCTGATCATCCAACTAGGAATTGAGTTATATCTAGCTAAATCCAAGAATTATATCGAGCTCCTTCTTGAAAACATTCAATGTTTTGGCCTCATCCCCTTTCTGTGGCACAGAGTTCCACAGCTTTACCACTCTCTAGGTGAGGAAATTTCTCCTTGTCTTGGTCCAAACGGCCTACCCATATCATAGAACATAGAACCTGGAACAGTTCACAGAAATGGGCCCTTTAGTCCACCATGTCTCTGTGTGAAGAGGTTTCTCCTCATGTCATTTTAAAGCTGTGCTCCGCAGATCTCCTTTAAACTTTCCCTCACTCATTGTAAGCCTTTGCCCCTCATATGTAACATTTCCACCCTGGGGAAAAGAATCTGTCTATCTGCCCTATCCACATCTCTCACCATTTTACACGCTTCTATCAAGTCACCCCTTCTGCCTCCGATGTTTTAAGGAAAACAATTCAAGTTTGTCCATCCTCTCCTTACAGCCAATACATTCCAATCCAGGCAACCTCCTGATAAAGCAGCATCAGAGGAGCAGGATGCTGCCTGGCCTGCTGTGTTCCTCCAGGTCAACACTGTGTTATCCCTGACTCCAGCATTGGCAGTTCTTACTATCTCTGAACATCCTGGTAAACATTTTTGCATTCCATACAAAGCTTCCACAATCTTTTTATAGTATGGTGACCAGAACTGCACGCAATACTCCAAATGCGGCCTAAATAAAGTTGTACACAACTGCAAGGTGATTAGTCAACTTAATGTCCCCTCTAATGAAGGCAAGTACATCAGATGCCTTCTTGACCCCTTTATCGACTTGTGTTGCCACTTTTAGGGAGCTATGGACTTGCACCCCAAGATCTCTCCATATATCGATGTTCCTAAGGGTCTGGGCATTCACTGTATACTTTCCTCTTACATTTGACCTCTCAAAATGCAATAAGCATCACCTCACAAACAAAATGGGTCACCATCCTTAGACAGTGACCTCTGGTTCTGGGTAATTACGGCCAAGATGCTTATAAGGTCAAAGGTCAAACCGACAGAAAATCCCTTGACTTGCATAGCTGTTTCAATAATTCTGAATAACTTAAACATACTCAAAATCAAAATCAGCATCGATTCAGCATGAAGTGGAGAAACAGACTCAGGGAAGTGGGCAGAGGGAGATGTTGATGGTTTAACTGGAATAGAGTGTTATTGCTTATAGACAGTGAAAAGATTTTCATCTCCTTTCATTGCAGGAAAACAAAGATATCGGCTTGAAGCTTGGCATGCTTAGCAAAACAGGCAAAATTGGGTTAGAATGAATGAACACACAAGCTTCAAAGACAAGTTCCACTTTGATGCTAAGTTAGAACTTTGTAGAAGCTTTGTATATACAAAAATGTGGAAGCTTAAATGGAGGTTGAAAGCTAAGCCAGAATGACAGAAACTGATGTTGATGAATGACATCTGAATTTATATGCTTTAGAAAAGCAGAGAAACTGAAAATCATACACTTTATGAGGCAACTTCTGTCCTTCATCCTCTAATCAAAAATTGGAACATGCCAGTAATTCAAGTGATTGATTGTTTCATTGTTCAGTGATTATACAATGTCTGAGACCAGAACAAAAAACAGTTAATATATGTATGATAAAGATGATGAGGTCATCTATAACATTCAAAAGGTTAGAGAATTATTGAAGGAGGTTTAAACAGATGGGCATTGTCAAAGAAGTCCACTGTACCATATTTGGAAGAGAACCTCAGACATATCTCTTTGCAATTGCAGATGAAGATGGGTTTTGATAGGACAGTATGGTTCATGCCAATGAAATATCCTTGGAGCCCAACTTAGATAGATTGATTCAGTGCTTAAGTCAAGTAGATGGGTTAACTATCAAGTGTACGGTTCACATGGAGGTTAATACCTGAAATAAAACAAAGAACTGTGGTGCCTGAGATCTGAAACACACAACAGGAATTGCTGGCGAGACTCAGCAGGTCTAGCAGCATCCTTCGAGTGAAAGCAGAGTTAACATTTCAAGCCTGGTGTGACTCTGCGTCAGAATGGTTCTCCAGCAATTTCTGTTTCAGTGAGGTTAACTGTTTGTTGGGTAATCTCACATGTGATTTCCTAAAATGCATTGTGGACAATAGATATATTGTTAATGAGTGAAATGTATTTTAACCATTAAAAGGGCAATTGTATTTAATTTGAGCTTTGAGTATCATCTCAACATTTCTCATAGTTCTCACATCTGAATAGCTGAGTTATGTGTCAGAATAGAAGATTAGGTTTTACATTTGAGTAGAGTCCAATATATTTATCTATATTTCTATTTATCTAATAATTAGACAATAATGTATCAAACTATGAAAATGCAGATGACTCAGGTTCTTGCTTGCTCATTGTATGAAGAAAATGAAGTATGTTCGTTTCTCATAATTTTTAAATCTTGATTAAAGACAAAACTAGTGTTTATATAGCACCTTTTATGTATATAGAACATCTGTAAATGCTTCACAGAGGCAAAAAAAGCTAGTGAATCAACAAGGTAATGTCACTATGATCCAAATGCTCCATACACTGCTCTTAGAGGAAAATGACTGGTGGTGGTTTAACCTGGGGGTCACCTCACCTCAGGCGAGGAGAAAGATTGGGGCAGCACAGTGGCTCAGTGGTCAGTGCCACTGCCTCACAGTACCAGAGACCCAGATTCAACTGTACCCTTGGTTGTCAGCCCACATAGAATTTGCATATTCTCCCTGTATCTGTGTGGGTTTCCTCTGGGTGCTCTGTTTCCTCCCATAGTCCAAAGATGTGCAGGTTAGGTGTGTTGGCCATGCTAAATTGCCCGTAGTGTTCAGGGATGTAGAGGCTAGGTAGAATAGTCATGGATGTTCAGGGTAATAAGGTAGGGGTGGATCTGGGTGGGATGCTCTTCAGAAGATTGGTGTGGACTCAATGGTCTGCTTCCACACCATAGGAATTCTAGGATACAATGTGTATTCCATGGTAACCTCAGCTGGAGCAGGAATTGAGTCCATGCTGTTGGCATCACTGTGCATCACAAATCTGCCTTCCAGCCAACTGAGCTGACCAACCTCAAACAAAAATGGAAGCCAGGCCAAAACACGAGTTACTATGAAAAACGGATGAAAATCTTTGTCAACTGGGTGTGCTTTCAGGAAATTCGTAAGGAACTGGCAAGTGGAGATAGAGGAGATTATGGAAGGGATTCCCAGAACATAAGTGAGTGCAGACAAATGCCACAATGATGGTGCAATGAAAAGGGGAATGCAGAGGATTGGGATCTAAGAAATGAATACTCAAAGAGGTTTGTAACATTGAAAAAGGTTACAGATATACACAAGGTATAGCACTGGAGGAATTTAAACGCAAGCAGGAGAACATCAAAAATCTAGGCTTACACTGGTATTGTGGGGCTGTTGCACTGCTGGAGGCATCATATTTTCAGAGGGGACAAGGTGGAACAAGATACTGTCAGTGTTTCGAGGTAGACTTAATAAAGAGTCCAATTGGATCATTCTGAAAGAAGTGCAGGGGCGTACTCCCAGAGGCCTGGCCAATATTTCTCCCCCAGCTAACTGGTAAAAAGACCATTGTTACATAATATAAAAACATGAAATGTTGGTGAAATTCAGCAGGTCTGGCAGCATCAATGGAGAGAGAAACAGTCAATGATTTGAATCGAGTATAACTCTTCTTTAGAAATCTGTAGTGGTTGAAACGAGATTGGTTAGGTGGATCTTACTGAGTATGAGTTCCCTGATTGGGTCTGTTAACCTGGGGCCAATCAGGGAGTCCTGGCTGACAGATAAAAATAGGAGTCTCAGGGATTCTCCTCACTCAAGAGACTGGCTCTGAGCTGGCTGGTCAGAGTCCATGCACTGTGTGCATGCGTAAATAAAGGGTGACTTGGTAATGAGATACTGGCCTCCATGGAGCTGTTTCAAAATCCTTCCAGTTATTTAAAGTGTCATTTGTTAGACCATGTTGTTCCACAGTTCTCACATTACGCCAATGCAAAAAGGCCGATTAATTTGGTAGTAAGGAGCCATGAGGTTTCCTGAGGCAATGATCCATGAGCGCATCTTAGTGGAAGTTAAAACTTCCTCAACGCCATGTTTCAAATGAACAGGAGAAAAAGCAATAAGCTGATTGGATAAAGGAGCCCATAATGAGGGAATGAAGGTTGGCAGAGAAAAGAGAAAGGCTTCTACTTATTTGACGATGGGTTCCTGTCTGAAAGAATCCTTTAGAAATTAGTTCTTAGCAATCATTTATAATACAGTAACAGGACAACTTTTGAGTCACATTTGCCAGCAGTTCTGAATTATAAAATTAACCCCTTTTTTAAAAATTAACTTATTTTCCTAATCAATCTGTTCAGAGACATTATTACACACCTTTGGAGCAGATGGGACTTGAACCTGGGTCTCCTGGGCAAGGCACGCTGCCACTGAACCACAAGAGGTCCCTTAGTCTAAGTGCATTTAAAACAGAATCAAACACATTTACCTGCAGCACTCTCAAAGCAAGAAACCAAAATCTGTGAAATGCAAACTTTTTACATCATTTGAACTTACAAGTGTGAGAATTGTTGGTTTGGAGATTGGCTCACATCAATCCATCATTTTAAGAAAAGTGAGAGTGGGAAGTGATGGAATTACAGACCTGTTAGCCTAACACATCTCAGCAAATTGCTACAGTCTCTATTTCAGGATCATGTTCAGCTGATCAGAGGGAGCAGCATGAATTTGTAAAGTGGGCCTTCATTTAGAGATAATAAAATGTGAGGCTGGATGAACACAGCAGGCCAAGCAGCATCTCAGGAGCACAAAAGCTGACGTTTCGGGCCTGGACCCTTCATCAGAGAGGGGGATGGGGGGAGGGAACTGGAATAAATAGGGAGAGAGGGGGAGGCGGACCGAAGATGGAGAGTAAAGAAGATAGGTGGAGAGGGTGTAGGTGGGGAGGTAGGGAGGGGATAGGTCAGTCCAGGGAAGACGGACAGGTCAAGGAGGTGGGATGAGGTTAGTAGGTAGCTGGGGGTGCGGCTTGGGGTGGGAGGAAGGGATGGGTGAGAGGAAGAACCGGTTAGGGAGGCAGAGACAGGTTGGACTTGTTTTGGGATGCAGTGGGTGGGGGGGAAGAGCTGGGCTGGTTGTGTGGTGCAGTGGGGGGAGGGGATGAACTGGGCTGGTTTAGGGATGCAGTGGGGGAAGGGGAGATTTTGAAACTGGTGAAGTCCACATTGATACCATATGGCTGCAGGGTTCCCAGGCGGAATATGAGTTGCTGTTCCTGCAACCTTCGGGTGGCATCATTGTGGCAGTGCAGGAGGCCCATGATGGACATGTCATCAAGAGAATGGGAGGGGGAGTGGAAATGGTTTGCGACTGGGAGGTGCAGTTGTTTGTTGCGAACTGAGCGGAGGTGTTCTGTTTAGAGACATTGTTTTATTTATTCAAATGATATGGCCATTGGGGGCTGGCTGTCATTTATTGTCAAACTGCGATGTTCCTTGAGATGGTTGTCACGGGAGGGATTTCTAGAAGAAATAGCGATATATTTCCAAGTTAGGATTCTGAGTGGCTTGGAGAGGGACCTACAGTTTATCCTGTGCCCATGTATCTGCTGCCCTTATCCTTTTGGATAAAGGAGATTGTGTGTTTAGAAGGTACTATTTAAGGAGCCTCGGAGAAAAGTTGCAGTGCATCTGTGTAGTACAGATGCTGCTACTGAGTGTCGGTGGTGGAGGGAGTGGGATGTTAGTGGATGTGGAGCCAATCAAGTGGGCTGCTTTGCCCTGAATGGTGTCAAGCTTCTTGATTGTTGTTGGAGATGCACTCATCCAGGTAAGTGGGAAGTGTTCCATCACATTCCCCTGACTTGTGCCTCATAGAGGGTGGATTTGGGGATTCAAGAGCCTAGTTATTTGCTGCAGCCTCTGACATGCTCTTGTAGCCACTGTGTTTATTGGGCTGGTCCAGTTCAGTTTCTGGTCAATGATAACCCCCAGGTTACAGATTGGTATTACAACAGTGAGAGCTAAGGTCTCTCCCTGAGACCTCTATGACCTCACCACGTACAGAAAATCACTGGGGGGCAGTAGCTTTCAGTGGGTTGGCTCCCACCTGACTTTTGAACTGGGGTTGGGAATATGGAACAAGGGTAAAATATTGCAGTCATGGGACAGGCTGCCTTGGAAGGCCTATGGTTCTGAAAGCACTCAAACACTGGGGTTTTCTCTCACCTCACGTCTGGGAATGTTGCAGACTAAACAGCCAAGAGTAATAAATGTAGCCAATCATTATCCATTATCATTGTTTTGAAGATGAGTGACAGGGACTATGGTCTCTATCCAGAGAATATGAGATCTATGCTATAGGTTCATTCCATATCTGGAAGGAATGAGGCACATCCTTTTTCCTTTCTTTTGTCTGCATACGATGAGGATATCATGAGCAAGGTTGGCATTATTTCCTTGGACGCAGACAGTTCTGAGGTAGATCTGGAGTCATAAATCTTGCCCTGAAGGTCTTTAGTAGACCAGATAGGCTTGTACAAGAATGTACACTAGATTTTGTTGAATTCATATTTTGCCATCTGGATTCCACGTTCCCAGAAACATTTGCATGGGGCTGCGCATTAACTAATTCAGTGGCATGACCACCACACCACAGCCACCCTTAACTTTCTCCTCTTCAGAATATGTGTCACCAACATTCTCCATCATTGATCTGTCACGCTATCATCTAAAATGGAACAATATGCAAATCTTCTTCAGTGAGAAAATCAGAAGTGAGTTGTTCATTGCTGACATATTGTTAAGCAACTTTGCGTTCTCAATGTCTTACTCTCTGTCTCGTAGCCAGGGCTTGAATCGTTGTCAGAAATTCTACCGGGCAGAAATTGTACAAGCCCCTGAGAAATATACGAATAAATGTGAATTAATTTCTCCTTTGTCAATATTCATGGCAAATTGATCAAGTAGGGGTTGACACCTGGATTAGAGACTGCAAAATTAATTCAGCTGTAGAGCTGACTATCAAAATGTCCTGAAGGCTCAGTATTCCATCACAGAAAGTTCTGGATGGTTCCTGGGGAACTTTTCAGTCCACTTATTATATCATATTGTTGTTTTGTTTTCTGTGACTTCTTTTTCTGTACAACATCCCACAACACACCTCCATAATCAGAACTTGTGTTTCTTTAAATTTTGCGCAGATAATTCTGTAGCAATAAGGACGCACCTCACTGCTTAACAACAGTCTCCTCCAGCCTGGTGTAAGTCAAGCTCAAACATAGAGCCATACAGCACAAAAACAGACCAATTCATCCATGCCAACCAAACACCCCAATCTGACCCTGTCCCATTTGCCAGTATTTGACCTATAGCCCTCTAAACCCTTCCCATTCATGTTACCCATCCAGACGCCTTTTAAATGTTGTAATTGTATCAGCCTCTGACACTTCCTCTGGCAACTCATTCCACATATGCACCAAGTTATCCCTTGCATCCCTCTTGCATCTTTTCCCTGTCACCTTGAACTTATGTCCTCTAGCTTTGCACTCCCTTACCTTGGGAAAACTCCAGAAACAAAAACAGAAGTTTCTGGGAAAGCTCAGCAGGTTTGTCAGCATCTGTGAAGACAAAATCAGAATTAACTTTTCGGGTCCAGTGACCCTTCTTCAGAAATGATGGGAGTCAGGAAAATGTTGGTTTATATGCAGAAAGTAGAGTGGGGAGATGGGTTAGGGAGTAAATGATAGGTGGGGATAGAGCCCAAAGAGAGATAAGAATGGTTGGACAGACAAATGATCTGGCTGGAAGGGTGAATAGCTGTTAATGGAGATTGTTAGTGGCTAACAGTAGAGAATGTATAATGGCAGACTATGTGATAACAAGGTCTAGCACGTGGGGTAGGGTGCTAGGACATGGGAGAGTTCACGCCTTAAAGTTGCTGAACTTTGCATTGAGTCTGGAGAGTTGCAAAGCACCCTGGTGAAAAATGAGGTGCTGTTCTTCCAGCTGGAACACCGCAGCAAGCCAGAGACAGAGAAGTTGACCAGGGAACAGGGCGGTGCATTAAAGTGGCAGGCAACTGGGAGCTCAGGGTTTTTTTTGCAAGCAGAACGTAGATGTTCTGTGAAGCGGTCATCCAGGCTACACTTTGCTTCCCCAGTGCAGAGGAGACCACATTATGAGCAGAGAATGCAGTAGACTAGATTCTGGGAAGTGCAGTAAAGTGCTGCTTCACCTGAAAGGTGTGTTTGGGACCTTGGAACTCGGAGGGACAAGGTAACCAGGCAGGTGTTACACTTTCGGTGGTTTCAGGGGAAGGTGCCGTGGGGCTAAGGGACAATGTCCCGGAGGGAATGGCCCCTGCAGAAGGCGAACAAGGGAGGTGAGAGGAATATGTGTCTGGTGGTGGCATCTCACTGGAGGTGGTCGAAGTAGCGTCTGATGATCTTCCAGTTGTGGACGCTGGTGGGATGGCAGGATCAGGGGACAAAGGGAACCCTATCACTGTTGCAGAAGGGGAGAGAAGGGGTGAGGGTGGAAGTGCTGGAGATGGGCCAGACCTGGCTGAGGGTCCCTGTTGACAATGGCACTGGGGAATCCTCGGTTGAGGAAGAATGTGGACATGTCAGAGGCCCCCTTGTCGAAGTTGGCCTCATCTGAACATACGCAACGGAGACGGACGAACTGAGAGAATGGGATGGAGTCTTTACGGGAAGTGGGGTGTGAGGATGTGGGAATCAGTGAGGTTGTGTTGATATTACTGGCCAGTCAATTCCCAGAAATAGAAACAGATGTTGCATAAGGGAAGGGAGGAGCTAGAGATAGACCAGGTAAAAGTGAGGATGATTGGAAATTGGAAGCAAAATTGTTGAATTTTTCCAATTCCAGATGAGAGAGAGTTTCCTCAATTTATAAATTACTGCTTTATATTGTCCTGTATTGCAGTCCAGCCTGTACACCTGTGACTTGCAAACAGACTCAGGAATGGAACCTATTTGCAATGCATGTTTTTCTGCGGTCTTGCAATGGGGATGTTTTTCAATTTTGTTAGTTGATGGTGAAACTCCACCATCTGCTCTGGTGGGTTCTGAACACAAGTCCCTAGAGTATTAGCCTGCATCCCTGGTTAAGACACCCAACAACACTACCACACCATTCTCACCACCTGCAGAAAACCAAGAGGTGGTTTCATTCAATGAAAAACCAAAGCGGTCACTTCCTGCACAGCACTGCTGTTGGAGTGCTGCATTGCCAGAGATGCCGCTATTTGATTGCGATGTTAAACCGAGGCTCCATCTGCATTCTCAGGTGAGGTGGAAAAAGAAAATCCTTTGGCAAGATTGAAACAAAAAAAACTCAGGAGTTTTATCCATGTCCTGGTCAATATTCAACTCCACATAGTGAGACTTTGCTTTTAAATTTGTTGCCGTGTGCTACACTTCACCATAACATGCACTCTTCATTGTCTGTAAAGTGCTTTGGGATGTTGTCCCACAACAACCTGGGGGCGGCACGGTGGCTCAGTGGTTAGCACTGCTGCCTCATAGCACCAGGGACCTGAGTTCAATTCCAGCTTCGGGCAACTGCGTGTGTGGAGTTTGCCCATTCTCCAAGTGTCTGCATGGGTTTCCTGTGGGTGCCCTGGTTTCCTCCCACAGTCCAAAAATGTACAGGTTAGGTGGATTGGCCATGCTAAATTGTCTGTAGTGTTCAGGAATGTGTAGGTTAGGTGGGTTATAGGGGGATGGGTCTGGGTGGGATGCTCTGAGGTTTAGTGTGGACTTGTTGGGCTGAAGGGCCTGTTTCCACACTGTAGGGATTCTATGAGGTATATGACAATAGGTGCCACATAAGTGTCAGCCTTTTGCTGGTGTCATGTTGAGGGCAACCTCTTCACTTTTCACCAGTAAGAGCAAGACCAGCACAAAGGAGTGAGGTCATGGATTCTGGTTGAATATTTACTGCTAATTATTTGTTTGTATTATAAAACGCACAATTATCCAAAAATGAATACACACATTTACATAAGATTAAATCACAAACCATTTAGTCCAACTAGTCTATGCCAATGTTTCTGCCCCACACCCCTCATCCCACCCTCCGCCCCCTGTTTTAGATGGGGTTTGTTAGCTCAGATGGTTGGACAGCTTATCTGTGATGGAGTATGATGCTAATAGCACAGGCTCAATTCTCACAGTCACTGAAAATACCTTGAAGATACCTACATCTCAGTCTTGCCCCTTGCCTGAGGTGTGGTGACTCTCATTTTAAGCCCTCACAAGTTGTCTCTCTCTAATTAGTGCATGGACGATGGCAACTAATCTCTTTCTTAGTTTCCTTTCAAATGCTTCTAATATATTCTCCTGAAGCCCAATGAATAGTCTCACCACTATCTGTGTACAGCATGCTCTTCTGAATTTCCAATTGGGCTCATTCGTCGCTATCTTACATTAATGACCACCTGGTTTAGGAACTTTTTTTTCTATTTCTATCCTTTCCATTGTGTTATGGGGTCACCCTTCATTGGCAAAAAGACTTGCAGCATTTTTTTAAAAATTAAGGCATGGAATATGGGCTTTGCCAACGTTTATTGCCAAGAGGCCAGGTAAGAGTATGAGTTGGGAGTCACACGTATATCAGATCTCTCCTCAAGGGCATTAGTGAACCAGGCCGGTTTCACACTTGCCATTAGGCTAGCTTTTCTTTTGTCCCAGGTTTATATTGAATTCAAATTTCACCATTTGCCTTGACAGAATTTGGACCTTTGCCCTTCACAAGGACATTGACTTCCATGTGATTCTGGCGCTGGTTAAAGAGCGCGGTGGCTTTACCACTGCGTCACTGCCTCCTCTCAGATTAGGCAGCATTCCTGTGAGTCTCTCCCAGCCTTCCCCCTGCCCTACCACCCCACCGCCCCCATTTATTTCTGGGCTCCCAGCCCTGAAGAAGGGTTCTGGCCCGAAATGTTGACTCTCCTGCTCCTCGGATGCTGTCTGACCTCCTGTGCTTTTCCAGCCTCACACCTATAGATTCTGGCTTCCAGCATTCGCACTCTTTATTATCTCTGAATCGTTTCTGCACTTTCTCCAGTGCCTCTGTTCTCTTTTGCAAATCACCTTCCCCAGGGCAATTAGGGATAGGAAATAAATGCTGACTTAGCCAGAGACAGTCTCACCTCATTAATGAAAGAAGATTCCTTGTACTTCAAGGGTGGTCTGGCCAAGGTACTTAGGGACTTACCAGTAGTTCAATCCTTTTTCTCTGGGGAAGGATCACATTGCATTGTTGTGCATGTTAACAACTTTAAGAACACATTGGCATCTTGTTTGGTATTTAAGAAATTTCGAGGTATCGCATCCAAAAATCATCCTCCAGAAGTCAGCAATACCAAGATGCAGTACAGTTAATAGGGAAGCCAGATAACCATATTAGCTGATAATGGATTAATTTACTCTGGTGTCCATCAACAAAAAAATAAAATTCAATTCACTCTAATTTCTCACTTCTGAACACCTTGTTCACACAGTACTTGAGTTGAAGCAGCAGAAATAGCTTTGAGCTCTCTGGAGCTGTCATACTGCCTTGCAAATAATGGCAAACAGATGATTTCTTTCAGCACCACAGGGTATTAAACAATAAGAGCACACTCCCTCATAAATGTATTTATGAAAAAGAGTACTTGAAAATTGGCTATCTGAGGTTGAGTAAGGTTATATTAGAATAATGACTACAATATGCATTTATATAGCATTTTTACAGAGTAAAACATCTAAAGTACTTTAAGGATGTGATTATCCAACAAAACCTACATCTGAGCCACACAGAGGAAAAAAGCTTCGTCTAAGAGTTTGATCAATGGAGTTGTTTAATGGAAGGGAGTGAGATAGAGAAGTTGAGAGATTTCTATTGTGTATCAAGGTCTCCCTGGCAGCAATGAGTGAAGGAGGGCACGAAACAGGGGAGCTCAAGCAGTCATAGTCACGGAGATGTACAGCATGGAAACAGACCCTTCGGTCCGACTTGTCCACGCTGACCAGATATCCTAAATTAATCAAGTCCCATTTTCCAGCATTTGGTCTATATCCCTCTAAATCTTTCATATTCATATACCCATCCAGATGTCTTTGAGTGGCCCCTCTCTACAGAAAAGAGACTGACATGGAATTTCCTCAACCAAACATAATATACAGGCTTAATTTCAAGTAAAAATGCTCCTTTCTGAGTTTAAACTTAATTTCTCTTTAGGCTTGTAAACACCAGATGTCCTCATGGGATGAAGAAACCCCATCACATGATCTTCAGAACATCGACAGGCTTAACACTTGCATTCGGAAAACCACAAACTGTTTGCAGCAACATCTCCACCAGGATGTGCTGCCAGAAAGTCAGTTCCAGAAAAGGTGAAGGAAATGGTTAGACAGCTCCAAACACTGAACGTGAAGCTTTTGTTACATGACTAATGGAGAAAGTGGGCTGCCCTTAGAAATTCACAGTCATGGCTTGAACATTCCTCAGAGGCACACTTCTACCTAGCCCAGACCATGGTGAGCCTTTGGACCTACTCTTGGTCACTGATGAAGTTATACAGGGCTGTGTGTATGTGCCAAGCCTTATCTGTATGGTCTTCTCCATCATACTCCAAAATGGGGACCCTCACATCAACATCAGACATTGCATAGATAGGAATCTGGGATTGGAATCACCAACAAAAGAAGACCAAGAATAGACTTTGTCATTCCCTATTTGCCGTTGACTGAGCACTTGCTGGAGATTCAGAGATGCATCTACCGTGCAGCATGAACTTCCTGTCCAATCCATGCAACCACACTAGCAACTAGCCGAAAGGAATCCGAACACGGTGGCTCAGTGGTTAGCACTGCTGCCTTGTAGCACCAGGGACCCAGGTTCGATTCCACCCTCGGGTGACTGTCTGTGTGGAGTTTGCACATTCTCCCCATGTCTGCGTGGGTTTCCTCCCACAGTTGAAAGATGTGCAGATCAGCGTGGATTGGCCATACTAAATTGCCCGTCATGTTCAAGCATGTGTAGATTAGGTGGGTTACAGGTGGATTGGCCGTGGGGTCTGGGTAGGTTGCTGTGAGGTTTGATATGGACTTGTTGGGTCAAAGGGCCTGTCTCCACACTGTAGGAATTCTATGACCCGAAATAACAGGCTGCTTTCCCCCCACTGACATCCCTATCTCAAGTCCAAGGTATATGACCATGACCTGAACCTAGGAGCAGTCAATAAGTTCATTTAACTTAGGCAGCATCATTTGTCAAGCTATACTGATGGCAAGATTCATGGAAGAGTTGCCAAAGCAAGTATAGCATTTGGCAGACTTTGAACATTAGCGTGGGATTAAAGAGGAGAATATCTATGTACCAAACTGGAACAATCCTGCCCACTCTGCTCTACAGATGCATGGCCTGGGCTGAGTTCTGTGTCGTGGCAAGAAAGAGGTCCACAGCATGGAAACAGGCCCTTCAGCCCAGCTGAACACTTTCATTTTGGTCATTTCTGGAAGCCTCTGAAGATCAACTGACAAGAGACAATTTCATAAAATCCCCACAGTGCGGAAACAGGTCATTCGGCCCAACAAGTCCACTCCACCTCTCTGAAAAGAAGCACCCCACCCAGACCCAATACTCCTGCATTTCCTTTGTCTAATCCACCTAATCTAAATTGTACAAAATGTGGAGGAATGGAATTGTGGGAGATATAGCAGTTTGGATCAGAAATTGGCTTGCTGAAAGAAGACAGAGGCTGGTAGTTGACGGGAAATGTTCATCCTGGAGACCAGTTACTAGTGGTGTACCGCAAGGGTCGGCGTTGGGTCCACTGCTGTTTTTCATTTTTATAAATGACCTGGATGAGGGCGTAGAAGGATGGGTTAGTAAAGTTGCAGACGACACTAAGGTCGGCGGAGTTGTGGATAGTGACGATGAATGCTGTAGGTTGCAGAGAGACATAGATAAACTGCAGAGCTGGGCTGAGAGGTGGCAAATGGAGTTTAATGCAGACTAGTGTGAGGTGATGCACTTTGGTAGGAGTAACCAGAAGGCAAAGTACAGGGTTAATGGTAAGATTCTTAGCAGTGTAGATGAGCAGAGAGATCTCGGTGTCCATGTACACAGGTCCTTGAAAGTTGCCACCCAGGTTGATAGGGCTGTTAAGAAGGCATACAGTGTTTTAGCTTTTATTAATAGAGGGATCAAGTTCTGGAACCAAGAGGTTATGGTGAAGCTGTACAAAACTCTGGTGCGGCCGCACTTGGAGTATTGTGTACAGTTCTGGTCACCGCATTATAAGAAGGATGTGGATGCTTTGGAAAGGGTGCAGAGGAGATTTATAGGATGTTGCCTGGTATGGAGGGAAGGTCTTACGAGGAAAGGCTGAGGGACTTGAGGCTGTTTTCATTCAAGAGAAGAAGGTTGAGAGGTGATTTAATTGAAACATATAAAATAATCCGAGGGTTAGATAGGGTGGATAGGGAGAGCCTTTTTCCTAGGATGGTGACGGCGAGCATGAGGGGGCATAGCTTTAAATTGAGGAGTGAAAGATAAAGGACAGATGTCAGAGGTAGTTTCTTTACTCAGAGAGTAGTAAGGGAATGGAACGTTTTGCCTGCAACGGTAGTAGATTCGCCAACTTTAGGTACATTTAAGTCGTCATTGGATGAGCATATGGACGTACATGGAATAGTGTAGGTTAGATGGGCTTGAGATCGGTATGACAAGTCGGCACAACATCGAGGGCCGAAGGGCCTGTACTGTGCTGTAATGTTCTATGTTCTAATCTCTGGGCACTGTGGGTAATTTAGCATGGCCAATCCACCTACCCTGTACATCTTTGGACTGTGGGAGGAAACCAGAGCACCTGAAGGAAACCCATGCAGACACAGGGAGATTGTGCAAACTCTACACAGACAGTCGCCCGAGGGTAGAATTGAACCCAAATCCCTGGTGCTGTGAGGCAGCAACGTTAATCACTGAGCCACTGTGCCATGTGGACACAGCCACTCTGTGCTAGTGAACCATCCACACAATATTGGGACAGTCTCGACTCAGCTGGATTGGTCATGATGCCAAAAATGCTGGGCACTAGCTTATGAAAGCAAAGCTTTTTTTGCAGATCTTGAGTCTAGCCTGGGCTCTCAATGACCGTCTGAAATCACCACAAGGACATTCTGAAGGCCACTCATAGAAATTTTAATATCAGGTTGTGAGAGAATCTCGCTGATGATCACACCATCTGGCACAACCAAACAAATAAAGCACAGTGCAGGCTGGTTCGAAAGCAAGCACATGTCAGGGATGGAGAGTAAATGCAAAGGGAGGAAATCTGAAGCCAGCAATTCAGCCAAAACTCACTGAAGGTATCCTTGTCCATTTACATCAGCACCACCTAGAGTAATCATGAGAACCCTTCCAAATCCCCCAAGATGATGTGAATCTTCACCTTGAACTAGGAGCCTGACATAGTCTTCACAGGAGATGTCACTCAGGGCAGCAGCTAGATGAGAAGTAGGATAAGGCCAAAGCAAGGCTCATGTGGTGATTAGAAGCTGGGCACTCACTACAATGACCCAAGCCAATCTCCTATCAGGGACAACACGTACCTCTGGGACAGATTCTGTTGTCATGATCATTGCAACATTTAAGTTGGGGGTGTGGTTGGAGGTAGCTTCAGCTCACTCTTTGGCAGCATTGGAATAGCCAACTCCGATTGAGGCCATTCCTGGGAGTTTTGCCCACACTGCCTCAGACTGTCCTCTCCCAACACTCTTGCTCCTGGTTAATAGCCTGATGTATTTCCTGCAGGCTCAGACAGAGCTGTATCCTGAGGTTGACACTACAGGGCAGTCTGCGAGGTTGGCAATGACAAGCAATGGAAAATTGGTTGAATTTCACATTGTTTTTGGAATCTAAAGTCTGCCATTAGACCTTTGTCTTTGCTGAGGAAGATTTCCTTTGGTCACTCTATGTTTGTAACACTGTAAACATTTCCAAGGATAAAGAGTTGTATGATAAAGGCATAGATAGAAATTAGGAGCAGAAGTAAATCATTCTCTTCAAGCCTGCCCTGATCGTGGTTGATCTTCTATCCCAATGCCATATTCCTACTTTCTCTCCATACCCCAAGGTGCCTTTCAAGTCTAAAAATGTATCAGTCTCCTTCCTGAATATATCCAGAAATCCGGTGTCCTTCTGTTGTAGAGAATTCCAGAGGTCTGCCACCTTTAAGTCTCCTTTAAACGGTTGAGTCTCCTCATCTCAGTCTAAGTGGCCTATCTTATTTCCTGAGACTGCATCTTCTGGTTCAAGGCTCCCCAGTGGTCAAGAGCTTCCTTCTTGCACCTAGTCTGCCCAGACCTGTCAGAATTTTATACATTTTAATTAGACCTCCTTCTTTCTGAGCTCTAACGAGCTCAGTTTCAGTCAAACCGATCTTCCCTCATAAGACAGTCCTGCCATTCCCAGTATCAGTCGAATGAACCTCCACGGCACTCTGTCTATGGTAAGTGTATCCTGCCCTACATAGGGAGACCAAAAATGCATGAAATACCCCAGGTGTGGTCTCACCAAGGCCCTGTATGACTGGAGTGAGACATCTCCTCTTAAAGTCATAGAGATGTACAGCAAGGAAGCAGACCCTTTGGTCCAACTCGTCCATGCCACCCACATATCCTAAATAAATCTAGTCCCATTTGCCAGCATTTGGCCCTTCCTATTCATGTGCCCATCCAGATGCTTTTTAAATGTTGTAATTGTACCAGCCTCCGCCTCTTCCTCCGGCAGTTCATTCCGTAATCCAAACTCAAATCCTCTTGTAATGAAAGCCAATTCATTTCATAATCTCAGCTCATCACCAAGTGTTTTACATCCAATAAAGTAGGGATATTTACATGCACATTTGCAGTTGTATTTTAAGAAATTAATCAACCAATTTTCACCCACCAAGCTCCCACAAACAAAATCATCAGGTCATCTATTTGTGATGATCATGGTTCAGGGTAAACATTGACAGAACACTGAGAAAAGAAGAGGCTTTCCAGAAGATGCACGGAGAAAGAAGGGTCTAGGCCCAAAATGTCAGCCTTCCTGCTCCCTTCATCCAGCTCGACATCTTATTAACTGAGAGAAGAACATTGTTCTGCTTCCCATAGTGGCTATAGGATTCTGTTACATCCACCTTTGAGACAGACAGGGCCTTGCTGTAGCATCTCCTCTGAAAGTGTGACTCACCCTTGATATAGGATTACTAGCCCAGATCCCACGTGGAGATTTGGGCCTCTGGCTGCCTGACTCTGAAGTCAGCAAGCTCTACCTGCTGAGCCAATACTGGCCCATCATGTGAGGGTGCTTAAAATGCAGGAAACCTAACTCAAGAGACAAGAGGCTATCTTCTTGCCAAGGTGTTTTCTCACATTCGCTTGCTGAAACAGAAGTTGTTGCTAATTTGGTAACATTTGTGCCATTGTGTTCCACAATGGAAAGCAAGCATTGGTTTCTTGTGGCAAAATGAGGCCAGAAGGTGAGATCATCCTGATGTGAGTCATGATATCCCTGAACAAACTGATTGGAGGGAAAATAGCTCACAAGTCAAACTAGAGCGTTGAGCCATTTTGACTTGGAAAAAGAACAACAGCAAATATGATAAATCATCTGATACAGCTTTTCAAATGTGATTGGACAGATTAAAAAAAGAGCAATATACTCAATTAAAAGCAGCAGCTACGGTTCCAAAATGCTATTATACTTGCAATTCTGACAATTTGCAACAACTTCAGACCCAGCACCTGCCAGCATCGCTTTAAGATTCAATCAGGCCACTGCATTAATTTTCAGCAGATTATTAGGTTAGCTGCAGCTATTAATTGTGTTTCTATTCTAGACTCTTGAAACATTGAGTGAAATTTTTGACCTGTTTGAAATTATAACCTTTTTTTGTATTTTTAATCATTTTTATTGCAAGGAGCTTAACTTTTTTTTCTGTGGGAGGGTCATAGGCAGGAAACTGGAGTTAAGGCTACGTCAGATCAGGTCAGCGACTCAAGGGGCCAAATGGCCTATTTCTATGTTCTCCATTTAAATGATGACCAATAATTCCTTCCTGTGAAGCTGTGTAGGGTGAATATAGGAACAAGGGATATGAGTAGGCCATTCAGCCCATCGAGCCTGCTCCACCATTTAACTCAATCACTGCTGATTTCACCTCAGCCTCACATCCACTTTCCTGCCCACACGCCATAACCCTTCAAACTGTTTAAAATTAAAAATCTGTCCAACTCCTCCTTAAATGTATTCCTGTCAAACATCCACCGCACTCTGGGCTGGTGAATTCCACAGATTCACAACTCTTTCAGAGAAGTAATTTCCCCTCATCTCTGTGTTAAATCTGCTAGCCTTTAGCCTAAGCCTACCAGCCCCCATTCTAGATTGCCCCACAATGGGAAAGGACCCTCTCTGCATTTACTGTGACAATCCTATTTAGCATTTTGATTAAAGAAAGAGTGTCTAGCCAAGTCTGTGTGCAGGCAAACACAAGGAAAGTATGTTTGTAGGATACGTTAAGGAGATGTTTAATTTGGCACAGGAGTCTTAAAGCCAAGTGGAGTTACCTCAAGGTGACAAGCTTTGTCTCATTGATCTGTGCTGGCATTTATAATCTATCTTACATATACACACATTCCTCTCTCACCATCCCCCTACACCCTGGTCATCTCACCATGTTAGCAGACCCATCAAAAGGGGGCGCTCAGTTGTCAAGGGCGCTGACAAAGAGATAGAAGGTTTTGAAGTGAAAGGAAATGGTGTTGGATCATTAAGCCACAAAGTTCACAGAATCCCTATAGTGAGGGAGCAGGCCATTCAGCCCGTAGAGTCCACATCGACCCTCTGAAGACCATCCCACCCAGACCCAACACATCCCTGCATTTTCCCATGCTAATCCTCCTAGCCTGCACATCTGTGGACTGTGGGAGGAAACCAGAGCACCTGCAGAATGCGCAAGCTCCACACGGACAGTCACCTGAGGGTGGAATCGAACCCTGGTCCTACGTGGCAGCAGTGCTAACCTTTGAGCCACCATACCACCCCATTAGATTGAGGAAAAGTAGCACGAAGATTTGAGGAAGATTTTGGGGAGCGGCAGGGGGTACTTGGCTGTGGGGGTTGTTTGGAGAGGAATACAGGGCATTAGGGCGGCTCGGTGGCTCAGTGGTTAGCACTGCAGCCTCACAGCACCAGGAACCCAGGCTCGATACCAGCCTTGGGTAACTATCTGTGTGGAGTTTGGACATTCTCCCTGTGTCTGCGTGGGTTTCCTCCGGGTGCTCGGGTTTCCTCCAGGTGCTCCGGTTTCCACCCACAGTCCAAAGATGTGCAGGCTAGGTGGATTGGCCATGCTAAAATGCCCATAGTGTTTAGGGGCGTGTGGGTTATAGGGGAATGGGTCTGGGTGAGATGCTTCAAGGGGCGATGTGGGCTTGATGGGCCGAGGGACCTGTTTCCACCCTCTAGGGAATCTAATTGAAGCACGTGGCATCAGCAGCTCTGCGGGGGGTGGGGGGGCAATCAGACATACTTCTGGAGTGAAGATGGGTGTGGGGAAGGAGGGGTACGTTAAGGAGTGTTTAGTATGTTATGTGGTGAACAGGCAGAGGAACAAGGTTCTGAAGAAAAGTCCTATTCACCTTGAAGCTTTACTCTGGTCCTCCCTCCACAAATGCCACTAAACACACTGAATTTCTCTTACTTCCCGCTATTTTTTTCAGATTGCCAGCATCTGCAATACTTTAGTTCTCATTGCCGGAGTTTCCGCACTGTAGGGATTCTATGGTTTTGGCGCATGGGAAAGGGGAAGTGAGCAGGGCTGATATATGTGAGGGAGCAGCTTTTTAATCTGAATTAAGGCAGCTTGCCAGAAACCATGCTTGCCGCAAAGTGATGTACGGAATTAGGGCGCTGGAGGGTGAGGGAGACAGAGAACCATACAAAGATCACCAATGTTACAGTGCCATTTATTGAGTGAGGCTACTGAATGGCTTTATGAATTTGACATCAGAAATAGTACCCTGAAGGGAAGGAAGGAAAGAATAGCAACGCAGAATCAGAATAAATTAAACCAGACATTTTATGCAAGTGGGTCACATGCTCTCCAAAGGATTGGGAGTAACATTCATCTTTTATTCTAGCTGTTTGTTTCTTATATAGAACTAATTGTACCTCATCATTAAAACTGTGCATTCCTACCATCTCAAGTTATGTATTTGTGCCGAGGTTGCTTGGATTTACTTTATCCATTGCTCTCTTTCTCGAAACGAAACCCGTACAGTCTAACTAGCTTCTGTTCAATCTGATTGCAACTAAGTTTTCTCCTACTGTGAAACTTAAGCACAAGGACCACCTCAGAATACCTACAGGATCCGAAGGTCAACGTACACTGCTGCTGAGCGGGCAAGAGGACAGGCTCAGTCCCATCAACGTTGACTTCCTCTCCCTTGGCTGTGCTCCCCAGTTTCCTCCCTTTGTCCAAAACTTCAGCAACTTACCATCTTCAGTCGGTACGTAAACATTCAGGTAGAGGCAGTCTTCGCTCTGATCTTGAATGTAAGTGGCCACGATATCCAGATTGGAGGTAAACCAGACAGGCAACATCATGTCGGGCAAAATCCCGTGAATGTTCTGGGGGCAGACCGGGGCGAAGTGCGTAGCGTTCCTGATGCCGGTCCAGGAGGACGGGGACTCTGGGTGCTGGAAGCGTCTCTCGCCCGTCGGAGCTGAGGCGTACGGTATTCCAAGGTACTGGTCCACTGGTCCCAGGATCTCATTGGGAAGTGGCATTCTCACCCCTCTCAGCTTCCCGTAGTTGGTGTTGACGATGGGGTAGTTTTCCTGGCAACTGAGGAGGCCAGACCGCACTGCGAGGGTCGTTATCCAAAGGAGGACGTTTAGATTCAAAGTTGGGGCAAGGACAAAAGACAGCCACGGTATTCCACTGGAGCTGAACATTGTCTTATGATCCCAGAGTGAGTATACGATCTTCCAGACGTGAGAAAACAGCCTGGGTCACAGGCTGGGAATCAATGTCGATCTTAACCTCTCGCGACTGGACTGGTACGACCCAGAGGATCCATTTACCACCACGAAGATCCAACTACTTGCATTGAAGCCCAGTATTATCCTTCTGGGTCCGCGATTACCATCTTGCTATATAGGAACGTCCTCTAGTCAGATTGGAATGAAGGCAAAACACTCCCTTGAACAATGAGGTCCTTCCACCAAGGAGGATTGACCAACCTGAAGTTGAAGAAAAGGAAAATGATAATTCAAATTCTTGTCTTGATAGAGAGAATTACTGGGCAGTGAATAACTCAGAACATTTCAGACATAAATACAAAGTACAGAAAAAAAGCCACACAGGAACTTTGGGGGTTAATTGTGCATTTGCACCTCAGGAAGATTCAATTGGAATCATGCAAAACATACTAGGCAAAATAGATCCCCTGGCCCAATTGGTTTAAGCTGCAAACAAGCATCCTGCCACCTCACATCACTGAACTGAACATTAATCTCTGCACTTATTTTCTTTGTTCTTCAATCCAATTATTCTCCCCGTGATAGCTAGCTTTATATTCTAATAGCTTTCCCATCTAAAAGCAGTTTGTCCTATATCCTTGAGCAGATTTGTCCTGAGGAAGGGCCACTGGGCCTGAAACTTTAACTCGTTTTTCTCCTTCACAGATGCTGCCAGACCTGATGAGCTTTCGCAGCAACTTCTGTTTGTGTTCCTGATTTACAGCAAATTGAGTTATTTTAGTTTTTGTTCAGATTAATTGGTGACTGCCTTATTTTTATGGCCCCTGTTTTTGAAATTTTCAACCCCCAAGTGGAAGTATCTCCCCTCTTAAACCTTCACAGGAAGGTAGGGGGGATCTGAAGTGTACTGCCTGGGAAGGTAGTTGAGTTGCATGAATATTTGAATTGTTATAACATTCAAGTCCACAGACCTTATGCAGGCACATGGCACTGATGTAGATTGTAGTGTTTTTTTGATTTGTTTGTGGGATGAGGGCATCACTGGCCAAGTTAGTGTTTATTGCCCAGTTAAGAATCAGCCACATTGCTGTGGGTCTGGAGTCACATGTAGGCCAGACCAGGTAAAGATAGCAGTTTCCTTCCCTTGAGGGCATGAGTAAACCAGATGGGTTTTTCCCCAACCGCTGGCAATGATTCCACAGTTGTCCATGACACTCTTAGTTCCAGATTTTTGTTATTATTATTAAATTCAAATTTCACCATCTACCATTGTGGGATTCGAACCCAGGTCCCCAGAACATTACCTGGTCGCTGGTGATAATACCACTAGGCCATTAGCTCCCCCATTTGGTGGTGCAGACTTGCTGGGCCACTGTATGGTTCTGTGATTCTATAATTCTATGAATTCTATCAGGTTACAGTCAAGCGTTTAGACTGATCATGAACTATAACAAAACGCACCATGCAAATGGATGTCGATTATCAGCATTTCCTCTTAATTTTATAACCTTTTGGTTCTGGTAGATCTCCTTCTGCAACACCTCTACATCCCTCTCCCCATCCCCCTCTCTGATGAAGGGTCTAGGCCCGAAACGTCAGCTTTTGTGCTCCTGAGATGCTGCTTGGACTGCTGTGTTCATCCAGCCTCACATTTTATTATCTTGGAATTCTCCAGCATCTGCAGTTCCCATTATCTCTGATACTATTTTAACCTCACTGCGAAGCCTCTTCCAGGGATGCCTAACCTGAAGAAGTTACCCTCCTCCCTCCGGACCAACCTCAGGGAATCTCTACTCTCCATCTTCGGTCCGCCTCCCCCTCTCTCCCTATTTATTCCAGTTCCCTCTCCCCATCCCCCTCTCTGATGAAGGGTCTAGGCCCGAAACGTCAGCTTTTGTGCTCCTGAGATGCTGCTTGGCCTGCTGTGTTCATCCAGCCTCACATTTTATTATCTTGGAATTCTCCACCATCTGCAGTTCCCATTATCTCTCTCCACATCAGGTGTTCCCAGATTGTGGATGGTGACCATGAGGGGGGTCAAAAGCTGAAATTTTGGGATCCTGAACGATGAGGCATCAAAAGCCTTCGGGGATTTACAACAATTTTATAACAGCCATGTATCAGAGATAATAGGAACTGCACATGCTGGAGAATCCGAGATAACAAGGTGTAGAACTGGATGAACTCAGCAGGCCAAGCAGCATCATAGGTGCAGGAAGGCTGACGTTTTGGGCCTACAAGCTTCAAAATCTCCCCTCCCCCTACTGAAACCCAAAACCAGCCCAGCTCGTCCCTGCCTCCCTGACCTGTTCTTCCTCTCATCTAACCCCTCCTCCCACCACAAGCCGCACCCCCATTTCCTATCTACCAAACTCATCCCACCCCTTTGACCTGTCAGTCCTCCCTGGAATGACCTATCTCCTCCCTTCCTCCCCAGCTACACTCACCTTTACTGGCTCCATCCCCACCTCTTTGACTTGTCTGTCTCCTCTCCACCTATCTTCTCCCCTATCCATCTTCTATCCGCCTCCCCCTCTCTCCCTATTTATTTCGGAACCCCCTTCCCCTCACCCATTTCTGAAGAAGCGTCTAGGCCCGAAACGTCAGCTTTCCTGCTTCTGTGGTGCTGCTTGGCCTGCTGTGTTCACCCAGCTCTACACCTTGTTATAACAGCCATGTCCCCACTTTATCAAACCCATCTGCCTCTCACAAGCTCCCTAAACTACTTTCACTCGGGGTGGGGGGGGGGTCACAATAATTCTCAAAAGGGAGGGGGGGGTCACAGTGTGGGGAAAATAATTGAGAATGCTGCTGTAGATGTTGACATGATGAAGGCCATTGCAGAACAGCACAATATTCCAATATTCAACAATAGTTAAACATAGTTTCTGGATGATTTTACCACTATAGAAATGAACTCAAGTGCTTTGTTTGCATTTAAAACAAAGAAAGCTGGCCTAACACATTAGATGCCTCAATCATCCAATCTTTAATTCAGTTGTGGTTGATCGATATCATTGATATGGATCCACAGTGACAGACTACACCCAAACATATAAACGGAAATACTCACCTACATTTTTCAATAGGTTTACTGGAGCTTACTCCAAAATGGGATCATTTGCAAGGGCAACAGTAAGTCCAAATAGACTATTAAATAGAATAAGTTAGCTGACCCTATGGAATTATACATAATGATTGATTTATTCATGGGGCATCAGCACTGTTGGCTGGGAGATCACTAATCACTCTAAGGGCAGTTAAGTCTGAATCACAGAATTGTTATAATGTAGAAGGAGGCCATTTGGTCCATCATGTCTACACTAGCTTTTTTTTATTTACCCATGGGACAGGACATGACCAGCTGGACCAGCATTTATTGTCAATCCGTCATTGCCCTTGGGAAGGTGATGGTGAACTGCCTTCTCGAACTGCTGCAGTCCACATGCAGTTGGTAGACCCTCAATGCACTTTAGGAGTGAATTCCAGGATTGTGACCCAGCGATATTGAAGGGTGGTGATATATTTCCAAATCAGGATGGTGCGTGGCTTGGAGGGGAACCTGCAGATGATGGTGCTCCCATGTATCTGCTGCCCTTGTCCTTCGAGAGGGAAGTGGTCATGAATTTGGTTATGCATGAAGACATGTGACCTAGCTAGTCCACCTCTTTCTTGATCACAAGTAGTGCATTCATCATAACTGACCATAAAACAGGTTTGGGAAGGGTGGTGTGGTAGTGAGAGGTGGGGTGTTGGGTAAAGTGCCCACTAGGTCACCCAGTCTTAGGCCTACTGGGGTATTTAACCAGCCAGTTAAGTGGAAATTAAGAGTCTTTATCTGCCTCAACTGCCATAAAGCACTGTGCTTGGGACGCGAGCCTAAGCACAAGAGGACATTTTGAAAAGGTGGGTGGGTCACATCAGTCAAGGAGTTGTCCTGGGCTCCATTCCCCATTCAAGACCCGTTTCCCCTTTGCTCCACCCTCCCACCCAGAGGTAAAAACAGTGAAGCTCATCAATTATACGAATTTGGTTTGATTCGCGCTCTACACCTCAAGATATTATTTCCTTGTCACTGATATGTTCATTTCCAAACTTACAGGGTTTTGCTTTACTGGTTTGTGCTTCTGGAGGCCTGACCTCCAAAATCTTCCTCTCTGCACTCTTTCTTTCTACTTGGCCTCTAAAATCTGTCGCCCACCCTTTCTTTCTTTCTCCCTGACTTCCAAAGTCTTCCTTCCTTCTTTCTTTCGCACCACACTGTCCCTGCCTAGTCTGTTCAAACATTTCCTAAAAGCCTCCGCCTGCCTCAGTCCAGTCACCAGTGCCATGCTTCTTGGGATTGCATTCTGTCCCAGCAGCAACCAAGACTAAACTATGGCACTGCTGGATCTGATAGAAGTGTCAACCCACCGAATATTTTCTTTCTCGCTCACAGGATACAGGAACCACTGTCTAGGAAGACATTTTTTACTCATTTCTAAATGCCTTTGAGAGGATGGTGGTGGTGCCTGGAGTTCCAAGATTTTGACCCAGCGACGCTGAAAGAACAGCAATATATTTACAGGTAAGGACAGTGCAGAGTTTGAAGGGGAACCGACAGTTCGTGGCTGTACTGATTGTAACGAGGTCTGCACCTCTGAGAATATGAGTGCCCTGATTGGGGCTGCTAATCTAGTCCAATCAGGGAGTCCTGGCTGACAGATAAAAAGAGAAGTGCCAAAGAGACTGCCACTCTAAGATCTGACTTTGAAGAGACAGCATTAAATTCAAGGGCTGTTTGTGCTTTAATAAAGAGTGACTTTCATCGAATGCCTACAGTGTGGAAACAGATCTTTCAGCCCAAGAAGTCCACACCAAACCTCAGAGCATCCCATCCAGACCCAACCCCCTGTAACCCACCCATGAGCAATTTAGAATAGCCAATCCACATCTTTGGACTGGCTGAGAAAACCCACACAGACACAGGGAGAATGTGCAAATTCCACGCAGACAGTCTCCCAAGGATGGAATCAAACCCATGTCCCTGGTGATGTGAGGCAGCAGTGCTAGCCACTGAGCCACTGTGCCACCATGACTTTGTGATGGGAAACTGACCCCTGTGGAGTTATTTTAGTGGTGTTCCCATGTATCTGCTGCCCTTGAGCTTTAGATGGAAGTATGGGTTTGGATGTTGCTGTCGAAGGACCCTTGGCGAATTTCTGCAGTGCATCCTGTAGATGGTACACACTGCTGCCACTGAGCATCAGAGGCACTCATGCCAGGAGTTTCCACCCACTGAAGGCTGGCAGACCAATCCTCAGCCTGTTTCTGCTACCCGCAGTGGGTTATTACTGCAGGTGGCTCCTTACAATTCGGGCCGTTTTGAATTGGTGTTTCTTCAGGGTGGAAGCATGAGCAGTAAACTGCTGCTTCACTGCCAGCATCAGATCCTGGATTCAATTCTTATCAGGGCTGTGGGTGTCCCTACACTACTTGGACTCCCATGGATCAAGATCACTCACCATCACATTCTCAAAGACAATTAGAGATGGGCAATGAATATTGACCTACAGCCAGTAATGCCTACATCCCAAGGAAGAATAAAATAATGACAAGACGGCAGCCAAATCTCCAATATTCACTGAGCAGACTGGGGGTACTTTCCCTGGAGCATTGAAGGATGAGGGGTGACCTGAAAGAAGTTTATGAAATCATGAGGGGCATGGATAGGATAAATAGGCAAGGTCTTTACCCCATGTTGGGGGAGTCCAAAACGAGAGAGCATCGGTTTAAGTTGAAAGGGGAAAGATTTAAAACAGACCTGAGGGGCAACTTTTTCACACATCGGTTGGTGCACGTATGGAATGAGCTGCCAGAGGAAGTGGTGGAGGCTGGTACGAATACAACATTTAAAAGGCATCTGGATGGGTATGTGAATAGAAAGGGTATAGAGGGATGTGGACCAAATGCTGGCAAATGGGATTAGCTTCATAGACAAGTTGGACTGAACAGTCTGTTTCCATGCAGTACAAATCTATGACTCTAAATATATAGGAGGTGAGAGTATACAGTGGCCAAAATTTTATAAAATATGTAGTACACAGGAGCTCCGGGGAAACTTCCATCGCATATTGTTGAGGCTACTGTAAACACGCAGGCAACCCTCCGAATGACCCTTGCTATGTGTGCTTTGGTGTTTTTATCTCAGATGCAGTGCAAATGAGAGGTGTATGCTATAACACAGTGGAGATAGCAAGAATTGCAGTTCCTGGACACACTGTGGAGCTGGAGGAACACAGCAGGTCAGGCAGCATTAGAGGAGCAGGAAAGTCAATGTTTCGGGTTTACACCCTCCATCAGGTGTCCTGAAATGTTGACTTTCCTGCTGCTCTGATGCTGCCTGACCTGCTGTGTTCCTCCAGCTCCACACTGTATTGATTATTAAATCGTGGCCCTGCTTTGTCAATAGGTCAGAAAGGCAATTGCTTCTGCACTTCCTAGTCCATGAACATCTATTAAAAGGTAAAATATGTGTGATAATGTCCCAACAATATCACCATACAAAAGCAAGAAATATGCCAACTAATCTATATTTATGCAGCGCTTTTAACATTTCAAAGTTGCTTCATGACAATATCGCCGATTGTTAATTAGTTTTGATAAAGAGTGATGGGGAACAGGCAGAAAAATGGAGTTGAGGCCAGGATGAGATCAGCCATGATTGTATTGTATAATAGAGCAGGTTTGAGGGGCTGGATGGCCTGTTCCTGTTCCTAGTCCTTATGTTCTTACCATTGATCAAAATCTGTCTGAGTTACACAGGAGACAGCAAAACGTTTAGCCTTGGGTTTAGGTATGTTTGAAGGAGGTGAGTGAGGTCGTGAAACTGGGAGCATTTAGGGAGGTGAATTGCAGAGTTTAGAGATTTGGAGGTTAGAGGTACAGCCACTAATTCTGCAACAAAGGAAACCGAGAATGTGATAGAATGACAGCAGGGTGGATAACTCAGTGGATTGCAGATGCTGCAGCAGATTACAGAGATGTGGATTTGAAATCAGAGTAGGAATTTAAAAAGGAAAATGGTCTTGGAGCTTGTGTAATGATACAATGGGTTTATGAGATTATTTTGTCCTGGTTTATTTTTTGAAAGAAATTTTTTAAGACAGAGTTGCTAAGATGTCCACTGAAAGCTCATAAAGTAAATAGCTTCTGAGGCTTTGGACTTGTTTTAAAAGTTGGAATAATAGAAACAGCTTGAATGGGTATGGTCAAGCCCCTACCGAACCAGGACTTTTAGGTTTTTTTACGTTTTTGATAACTGTTGTTGCTGGGTCTGTTGTTGCAGTACATTTCTCCCTGCTACACTTTGTCTCAGAGTTATCTTGATGGTTTCCCTCCTGGGTAGTGCTGAATTACAAGTGAGACAATCTGTTTTCTGAATTTGCCTTCTGCCAGGGCTGTGTTTATGGGATGTTACCATAATATGGAACAGTTAATTAGTAATAGTTACTGTATCTATCATTTTGTTAATCATTTCATTGGAGTTACCGCAAAGCCAATTTTTTTTTCTTTTTTACTTTGTTGTGTTTAAACTACCATGTGTGAATACACTCTGTTTTGCTTAACATTGAGTAGTTTGATCAATTTAATTGCATCTGGAATGTAGCACCTTACACTTACCTTTAAAATAAGGAAAAGGTAGGGCCTATAGTATCTTTTCAATATATTTTGAGGGGTTCTAGTCTGGTCTCTTTCATAGCACTTGAGCCAATGTAAGTTCAACAAGTACAGAGGCAGTGTAAGGTGACTTTTCCTTGAGTTAAGATATAAGGAGTTGTGAATAATATCATGTACCATATGAAACTTTAAGTTTATACTTTATTTTTTGTGCATTGGGAAATGGAAGACATGGGTAGTCATTTTTAGAGGTGGCACAGTGGCTCAGTAGTTGGCATTGTTGCCGTACAGTGCCAGGGATCTGGGTTCAATTCTAGATTTGAGCGACTGCCTGTGTGGAGATATTACATTCTTCCTGCGTCTGTGGGGGTTTCCTTCAAAGATATGCAGGCCATGCTAGGTGATGGCCTAGTGGGATTATTGCTGGACTGATAATCTTTTGACCCAGATAATGTTCTGGGGACCCAGGTTCAAATCCCTCTATAGCAGATGTGGAACATTGAATTCAATTAAAAATATCTGGAATTAAGAATCTAATGATGACCATGAATCCATTGTCGATTGTCAGGAAAATACCATCTGGTTCACTACTGCCCTTTAGAGAAGGAAACTGCCATCCTTACCTGGTCTGGTCTGCATGTGAATCCAGACCCACAGCAATGTGGTTGACTCTCAATTGCCCTCTGGGCAATTAGGGGTGGATAGTAAATGCTGCATAACTAGTGGTACCCTTATCCCTTGAATGAATAAAGGGGGAATTTGTTCCGTAGAGTCCAGGGATGTGTAGTTTAGGTGAATTAGCCATGGGAAATGCAAGGATAGGATGGGGGTGAGTCTGAATGGAATGCTCTTCAGAGAGTTGGTGTCAACTTGTTGGCTCAAATGGCCTGTTTCCGAACTGTAGGGATTCAATGATTTGTAAGCTCTTCACCATGCTATCAAGAAATCTGGAGGTCTGTTTTATTTGAGCTAAAAGGAGAAGCTAGAAAAACTCGGATGGTTTTCTCTTGAGCAGCGGAGGCTGAGGGGAGACTTGATAGAAGTCTATAAAATTATGAGATGCACAGATAGGGTCGACGGTCAGAATCTTCCACCCAGAGTTGAAATGTCCAAAACAAGGCAGGGCATGCATTGAAAGTGAGAGGTGTAAAGTTCAAAGGAGATGTGAGGGGCACATCTTTACACAGAGAGTGATAGGAGTCTGGAACACACTGGTAGAGGTGGTGGTGGAGGCAAATACAATAGGAGCATTTACTGGACTTTTAGATAAACACATGAATATGCAAGGAATAGAGGGGGGCGTGGGCTAAGGACGGGCAGAAGGGATTAGGTTAATTTGGCATCATATTTGACACAATATCGCTTAGTGTGAAGATAGCAGTTATTCTTCACTCATGTTTGGATGTTTGCAGAGATAATGATGAGGAAAAATGTGCACTCGAATCCTTTCATGATGTCTCTCATTAAATCATTCCAGCCTTTGTTTATGTCTAGCTTGCTTCTTTCACCTCTTGAAATAAAGTTTTTATTCTTTGGGTTAAAAGAAGGCTGGTAGCCTCTTGTCAGTGTATCCAGTTTCATGATGAAAATGTGAGGAAGCTATTAATAAAAACATCATAACCAGGCACTTGAATAAGTTCAAGTAACTGGAAAGAGCCAACATGGGTTTGTCAAAGGGAAATCATGTTTCACCAACTTATTGGAGGTTTTTTGAAGAAACAACTTGTGTTGTGGATAAAGGGGAAATAGCGAATGCATTGTACTTAGATTTCTAGAAGGCATTTGTTAAGGTGTTACATCAAATATTATTGCAGAAAATAAAGGCTCATGGTGTAGAGGGTAACATATCGGCATGAATAGAAGATTGTCTAACTAACAGAAAACATTGGGTACGAGTAAATGGGTCTTTTCCAGGCTGGCAAGATAACATGAGTGGTGTGCCTCAGGGTCAGTGCTGACACCTCAACTCTTTACAATTTATAGAAATCATTTGGATGAAGGGATCATCAGTATGGTAGGTAGATTTACGGATGACACAAAGATAGATAGGAAAGCGAGTTGCAAAGAGACATAAGGAGTTTACAAAGGGATACAGATTGGTTAGCAAATGGGCAAAGATATGGAAAATGTAATACAATGTTGGAGTGTGCAAAATTGTCCATTTTGGCAGAAAGAATAGAACAGAAGCATATTATCTAAATTACATAGCATCCCTACAGCATGGAAGCAGGCCACTCAGCCAATTGAGTCCACACCAACCCTCTAAAGACATCCCACTCAGACCCAGCTCTGAGCCTATCATTGTATCCCTGCATTTCCTATAGCCAACCCACCTTACTTGCACTCCTTTGGACTGTGGGATGAAACCACAGCACCCAGAAGAAATAGGGAGAATGTGCAAATTCCACACAGACAGTCACCTGTGGGTGGAATCGAACTAGGGTCCCTGATGCTGTGACGCAGCCATGTCAACCACTGAACCACGTGTTGAGAGGTTACAGAGACCTGAGCTGCAGAGGGATCTGGATGTCCCAATGCATGAAAGTTGTTATGTAGGTATAGTAAGTAATCAGGAATGGTATGTTTTACTTTGAGAATTGAATGGAAAAGTGGAAAAATTATGCTTCAGATGCGCAGGATTCTGGTGAGACCACATTCATAATGTTGTGTACAGTACTGGTTATTGTACTTGTGAAAAGATGTTAATATATTGGAAGCAGATCAGAGAAGGTTGGCTAGCCTAAACCTAGAATGAGTGGTTTGCCTTATGATAAAAGGCTGGCACTGCATCCTCTGGAGTTTAGATTAGATTCCCTACAGAGTGGAAACAGGCACTTTGGCCCAACAAGTCCACACTGCCCTTTGAAGCATCCCACCCAGACCCTACCCCCTATAACTCATGCACCCCTGAGCACTATGAGCAATTTAGCATGGCCAATCCACCTAGCCTGCACATCTTTGGGCTGTGGGAGGAAACTAGAGCACCCGGAGGAGACGCCCGCAGACACGAGGAGAATGTGCAAACTCCACACAGGCAGTCGCCTGAGGCTGGAATTGAACCAGGGTCCCTGCGCTGTGAGGCTGCAGTGCTAACCACTGAGCCACTGTGCTGCCCCCAGAAGCCTCTGAGGTGGCTGAGTTGAAATATAAAAGATCCTGAGGGGACTTCACCAGGTGGATGTCAAAATGAAGGTTTCCTCTTGTGGCAGAACCTAGAAATAGGTCAGAGTTTAAAAACGAGGGGACAGCCTTTTAAAACAGAGATTAAGAAACACATCTTTCTCTCTGAGGATCATAAATCTTTGGAATTCTCTTCCTCAAAAGATATCCTGAAAGACTTTGGGCAGAGGTATACAGATTTTGATGACTAAGTGGACTAAAGAGTATCAGGAATGTAGAGTTGAGGCTAAACTCTGATCAGCCATGGTCATATTGAACAGTGGAGCAGAGTCAAAGGGCTAAGTGACTTCTTCCTGTTCCTTGTTCATATGTACAGTAACTGACCTACAAGGCTAAAGAAATGTCAGCGTCTTTCAAGCAGGTTTTATTCTGGGATAGGATATAGAACTGTACAGCACAGGAATGGGCCCTTCGGCCCATAATGTTGTGCTGAACATGATGCCAAATGAAACTAATCCCTTCTGCCTGCCATTGGTCCATATGTCTCCATTTCTTGCATATTCATGTGCTTATCCAAAAGCCCCTGAAATGCCCCTATTTTATCTGCCTCTACCACCAACCTCTGGCAGTGCATTCCAGACTCCTATCACTCTCTGAGTAAAAAACGTGCCCCTCACATCTCCTTTATACTTGCCCCTCTAACCTTAAATGCATGCCCCCTCGAATTAGACATTTCAACTCTAGGAAAACAAGATTCTGACCATCAACCCTATCTATGCAACTCATAACTTCTATCAAGCCTCCCCTCAGCCTCTGCCAATCAAGAGGAAACAACCTGAGTTTTTCTAGCCTCTCCTTACACCTCATTCCCTCAAATCCAGGCAGCATCCTGGTAAACCTCTTCTGCACCCTCTCCAAAGCCTCCACATCCTTCCTGTAATGTGGTGATGAGAATTGAATGTGGCCTAACCAAAGTCTTATTAGGCTGCAACATGACATCCTGGCTCTTGTACTCAATTCCCCAACCAATAACAGCAAGCATGCCATACACCTTCTTTATTACCCTGTCTTCTTGTGTGGCCACTTTCAGGGAGCTATGGACTTAAATCCCAAGATCCTTCTGTACATCAATGATGTTCAGAGTCCTGCCATTAACTGTATACTCTTCCTTAACATTTGATCTCGCAAAGTGCAGCACCTCACAATTACCCGGATTAAACTCCATCTGCCATTTCCCCTCCCATATCTGCAACTGATCTATATCCCACTGTATCCTTTGAAAATTTTCTACACTATCTACAACTCCACCAATTGTTGTGTCATCTGCAGATTTACAAAACTACCCATCTACATTTACATCTAAATCCTTTATATATAACACAACAGAGGAGGTCCCTTTACCAATCCCTGGGGAACACCACTAGTCACCGACCTCCAGCCTGACAAACACCCTCCCACCACTACCCTCTGTCTTTTCTGGGCAAGTCAATTCTGAAACCATGTGTCCAGGGCACCTTGGTACTGTGCATCTTAATCTTCTGGATGAGCCTACCATGAGGGACTTTGTCGAAAGCTTTACTAAAGTCCATGTAAACAAAATCCACTGCTCTACCCTCAACAATCACCTTCATCACCTCCTTGAAAAATTCAATCAAGATAGTAAGACATGGCCTGTCCTGCACAAACCCATACTGATTGTCTCCAATTAGGCCTTGCTCATCCAAATGTGTATAACTTCTATCCCTAAGAATTCTCTCCAATAGCTTCCCAACCACGGATGTGAGACTCACCGGTCTGCTATTTCTTGGATTATCCTTATTTCCCTTCTTGAACAGAGGAACAAAGTTAGCTACTTGCCAATCCTCTGGGACCTTTCCTGTGGCTAGTGAGGACATGAAGATATTGGTCAAGGCCGCAGCAATCTCCTCTCTTGCCTCTCTCAATAACCTGGGGTAGGTGCCATCGGGCCCAGTGGGGTTATCCACCTTAATGCTCTTCAAGAGACCTAACACCACTTCTTCCTTGATTTGAAAATGCCCCAGCATATTAGCATACTCCCCACAAATCTCATTATCCCCCATATCCTTCTCCTGGGTGAAGGTCAGGATTAACATCAGCTCAGATCAGAACAAAGAGCACAGGATTATGTTATTTTTTATTCTCGTCCTGGATGTGGGCATTGCTGGCTAGCTTAGCATTTGTTACCCATCCCTGGTAAATAATTGGCTTTCCAGGTCATTTCAGAAAACTTTGACGACCCAACCACACTACTATCAGTCTGGAGTCACATGTAGGTCCAAAATGTGTGGTAGGGAGCTGTAAAGAGGCTACTCCTGACCTGCAGCCCACACCCCACATGCCCTACTTTGCACATACCACATGTCCCCTCCCCACTCACTCGCCCTCCCTCTTTAACCCTCTTCTTCCCCCCACACCCCTTTATTTGTCCACCTGCTCCCCTCACCCCTGTTCCCAACACCCCTCTCCCCACTCATCTCCTCTGAAAAGGACTGCACTCCAATCGCCATGTCTTACCCTGTCATCTGGAAATTTCATTCCCGCTTCCCTGTGGCTGGGTACTCCTAAAGTCTCCTGGCCTCCAATTGGACTGTCTGCATCAGTAACTATTGGCAATGGGACAGAAGTCAACCAATTAGCTAGCTGCTTATTGCAGCGACTCTGAGCCAGTCTTGCTGTTGACTCAAGGCCCAGTCATTACCTGACACCAGGATGTGACAGTAAACCCCAGTCTGTTTTTTTTTTGTAGATTACTCACAGGATGACAGTGTCACTGGCGAGGCCAGCATTTATTGCCCACCCCTAATTAGGAATCAACCACATTGCTATGGATTTACAGTCACATGTAGGCCAGGCCAAGTAATGAATGGAAGTTTCCTTCACTCAAGGGCATTTGTGAACCAGACAGGTTGTACAATATAATGCACCGCACAGGAAGCATTGTACCCTTGCTAATAGCAACCAACTCCTATCTGACAGTCACCTGGCTGTTCTGAATGTTCTAGAAACTCTGCCCACCATTCAAGGATGCAAGAGTTACTATCCATTAGTCCTTACGTATTATAGTCGTCCTTTAGAACTTATTCATCATGTGCCGTCTTAATAATCTTTGTTTCTTGTAACTCCTGCCATTGTTCACTGTATTCCTTGACTGTTTATGTCCGCTTTGTCAAAGGATAGTTCAAGCAAATGATGTCACCATCAAAGATCTGCCATGATTTCCAAGTAGTCTCAGTTCTTGCTGAATTTATTTTCTTGTGTCTACCTCCCACAAAGAACATTAGTAAAACCCGATGGCTTTTTATGCCAATTGACATATGCCCACCATTAGATCCACCGTTAATTCCAGGATTATTTTGCACCTGAATTCAAATTTCCAAGATCCATCGCAGCATGCGCCAAGGACATTAGCCTGGGCCTCTGGGTTAATCGTTTAGCGACTGAGAAAGAGGACTGGCCATCGAATGGATTCACGAGTGAGTTGGGCAGAATCGTGAAAGATAGGGGCTTGGGCGATTCAAAGATAGTGCGGAACAGACTCGAGGTCACAATGGGACGGGCCCTGATGAGATCAAACGGCAATGGAAGCTCGAGAGGCTAAAATGGCCTGCTCCTTTTCACGCTTCTGATGGTTCATGTTCTCAGTGGACAACGCCATCAATGGTACAGTCCACTGTTATTGACTGGCGCAATGTTTCTTCCAAAATCTGCTGTGATCCCAAATGATGGGAAAGGCAGTCAGCGAGAAAGAGAAAAAAAATGAAAATGTACAGAGGCTAATTCCTGGGATTGTACTGCGATGAGAAACTCGGTTAATTTTGACCGTTGTCCCATGAGTGTAAAGGAGTGCGGAATGATCTTACCTCATCACTTAATCTTGTGTCATGATTTAACAAGGTAAACACTGGAAGGATAGCACTGCAGCTGGTCAGAGATCAACTGATTCAGACCAAGGTGAATTGAAATTTCTTCACTCACATAGCACTGCACACTTAGCACGCACAAAGTAATATATTTTTGGACTCTTTTTGGAAATCAAGGGAATTGGGGAGAGTTGTGCAAAGGCAAATTTGAGGTAGGTGCCTTATAGAAAGGAGGAGCAGGCTTGAGGGGCCAAAGGGCCTGATTATAGGGCAAAGAAAGGGAGAGGTATGAATAAAGGAAAAGAAGAAAGAATGGATTGGAGAGAGAAACATCGAAAGTAAAGGAGAGAACTTGGAAGAGGGGATTAGAGTGAAGGAGATAGGGATAGAAACAAGGAAAGCAGTGAGGATAGAGAGAGAGAGAGAGAGAAAAGGTGAAAGTGATGAGAAGAGGAAAAGGATGCAGAAAGAGAAGGAGAAAAGGAGTGAGAGTGGAAGAGCTGCTTTAAAGCACGCACGCCACTAGCTGATGGAAGCTGTGGTCATTTCTGCAGATTCCCCTCCATTGACAGCCCCGTTGTAGAGCACAGGATGGATAGATTACTGCATTTTCCCATTGATCTGTGCAGTACCATATGAGGCTGAACAATCCTGCTCCTTCCCATTCTCTCCCTCCCTCTCTTTCTCGCGAAACAGGGTCCCTCCAATGCTGCAAAGACTGGACTGCCAAGGACTGGGCACCTGATGGAATTTTTATGTCCAACGATTAAATAAAATGGAAATTAAAATTGAAAATCGTGCAATTCCAAAGACATATGAGATGGGAAGTAATGCAAAATCACTCTAAATTAGATAAGAATAATTAGAATTCATATGTTGCAGAGCACGCAGTAAATGCAAGAGCCACTTTTAGTTAGTGTAGATGCAAGATCTTCAAGCAAGTTGCTTCATCGCCAGAGCACAATGAAGGAAGACCAGTTAATTGAGGAACGTGCTGGGAATGTAAGCAGTATCATTCAGATGGCTGCACCCCTCGGTAAAAGCACAGCACAGAGTGGGTGAGACCAGTGTGCCTCTCTTGCAGCATTTTCATAGCTAGAAGGAAACAGGTGTAATGTCATATTAATGTTACAGCACACGAGGAGGCTATTATAGAGTCATACGGTCACAGAGATATATACAGCACAGAAGCAGACCCTTTGGGCATGCCAACCAGGCTTCCTAAATTAATAGAGTCATAGGAAGTCACAGACTCATAACCCAGTCCCATTTGCCAGAATTTGACCCATATCCCTCTAAACCCTTCCTATTCATATACCCAACCAGATGCCTTTTAAATGTTGTAATTGTACCAGCTTCCACCACTTCCTCTGGCAGCTCATTCCATACACGCACCACACTCTGTGTGAAAAAGTTGCCCCTTAGGACCCTTTTAAATCTTTCCCCTCCCACCTTTAACCCATGCCATCCAGTTTTGGAATCCCATACCATGGGCAAAAAGACCTTGACTACACACCCTAAATATGCCCCTCATGACCTTATAAACTTCTGTAAGGTGACCCCTCATCCTCCAATGCTCCAGGGAAAATAGCCCCAGCCTGTTCAGGCCCTCTCAATGTCTCAAGCTCTCCAACCCTGGCAACATCCTTGTAAATCTTTTCTGAACCCTTTCAAGTTTCACAACATCCTTCCTACAGAAGGGAGACCAGAACTGAATATACAAATCCAAAAGTGGCCCGACCAATTTAGACCATCATGCCTACCTGGGCATCATTACCTCATGCCAATCTCTTGCCTCCTTCCCCATGTTCCTGCACAACATTCGTACCCAAATAATCATCCAAATAATCATTAAATCTCTCAATTGAGCCTGCCTTCAGACAGTGCGTTCTATAACCTGGGACAGCACAGTGGCTCAGTGGTTAGCACCACTGCTTCACCAGGGACCCAGGTTCAATGTGGAGTTTGCACATGCTCTGCATGGGTTTCCATCCGCAGATGTGCAGGTTAGGTGGATTGGCCATGCTAAATTGCCTGTAATGTTCAGGCCTGTGTAGCTTAGGTGGGTCACAGGGGGATAGGTCTGGGTGGGATGCTCCAAGGGTTGGTGTGGACTTGTCGGGCTGAAGGGCCTGTTTCCACACTGTAGGGATTCTATGAACTCCTCACTAATTGAAAAAGACTTTTCTCACATCACTCCTGCTTATTTTTGAAACATTTTAAAGCTGTGCCCTCTCATTCTATTTCCTTTCATGAGCTTTTCCCTATCTGCTCTGTCTAACCCGTTCTTGTGTCTGAAAACCTCCAACAAGTCTCCTGTCAGCTGCCTCCTCTCCAAGGAGAACAGTCCCTACTTGTGCAATCTGATCTCACAACCCAAGGTTCTCATTCCTAGAACCATTCTTGTAAATTGCTTTGCCACTCTTGCCAGTACATTCACCTGTTTCCAAGAATATCATGCCAACAACTGTACACAATACTTTAGCTGAGGTCTAACAAGTGCCTTATCAATGTCACCTCCCTGCTCTTGTATTCCTGGTTCCAATTAATAAACCAAGAACATGGTATATTATTAACTGCTCTTTCTACCTATTCTGTCACCTTCAATGACCCATACACATGTACGCCTAAATCTCTCTCCTGCTGCACCCCAGTTAGAATAGTACCTTTTATTTTGTATTGTCTTTCAACATTCTTCTGACCAAAGTGCATCATAATTCTCTGCATTAAACCTCATCTACCACCTAACTACCCACTCCACCAACTTGTTAGTGTCCTTTTGGAGCTCCAGATTGTCCTTCTCACACTTTACAATTCTTCCATGTTGAGTGAAGATGTGTTGAGGCAGAACTGTTTTCTCTTGTTTCTAACCAGAACAGTGCACTCAAATTTCGCTATGACACCAGACAGAGCTGAGAGAGAGAGAGAGACAGAAAAGGTGCTTCCACAGGCTGGAGGACACAATGCTAAAGTAATTGGCAATAGAATGAGACGGAGATATAAAGGGTTTATTTCTTAGTGTGATGAGTTGTTATGATTTGGATTGAATTGTCTGAAAGGGCATTGGAAGCCAAAGGAAATGGATAATATTTTTGCACACCAGACACACACACACACACACACACACACACACACACTCTCTCTTACCCACACTAACAAACACACGCACGCGCACACACACACACACTCTTTTACACACACTAACAAACAAACATACACACACACATGCACACGCACACACTAACAAACACTCACACACACTCACATACACACACATGCACATACACACACGCACACACACACATGCACATACACACACGCACATACACACACACACACAAGCACACACACACACACACACACGCACATACACACACACACACGCACATACACACTCACCTGCACCAGACAGACACAAACACACACACACACACATACACACTCACACACTCACATACACACTCACCTGCACCAGACAGGCACACAGAAACACACACACACAAACACACACACACACACACACAAACACACACACAAACACACACACACACTCTCTCTTACACACACTAACAAACACACGCACGCTCACACACACACACACACTCTTTTACACACACTAACAAACACACACACACTCACACACTCACATACACACACACACGCACAAACACACACGCACATACACACACAGACACACACACACACACTCTTTTACACACACTAACAAACACACACACACACATACACACACAGACACACACGCACACGCACACACACACGCGCATACACACACACACACGCACATACACACTCACCTGCACCAGACAGACACAAACACACACGCACACACACACTCACACACACACACTCACACACGCACACAAACACACACACACACTCACACACGCACTCACACACTCACATACACACACACACGCACACACACATGCACATACACACATGCACATGCACACACGCACATACACACTCACACACGCACATACACTCTCACCTGCACCAGACTGACACAAACACACACACACACACTCACACACAAACTCACACACGAACACGCACACACGCACACACACACATACTCACCTGCACCAGACAGACACAAACACACACACACACACACACACACACACACACACACAGACAGACACACACACACAGACACACACACACACACACACACACACACACACACACACACACACACACATACACACTCACCTGCACCAGACAGGCACACAGAAACACACACACACAAACACACACACAAACACACACGCACACAAACACACACACACACTCACACACACATACACACTCACCTGCACCAGACAGGCACACAAACACACACACACACACACACAAACACACACACACACTCTCTCTTAGATTCACTAACAAACACATGCACACACACACACACACCCTCGAATGGCTTCATCCTGTGTGGTTGTCAGTCTACATTTCAGGTGGGTACAGGTCTATCACTCATAGCAGATTAAAAGAGGTGTTGGCACAATGTTATTGCTTTAAGTGTGATCTATGTTACAGCTTATTGATATTTACAGGATCAGTGGGAATCAGTCAATTGTGATAATATCTGTCATTTGTTCAGCTGATTGTTATCTACATCCAACTTGGCCCAACCCCCAGTCATTTCAGCATCTACATCAGCTACTCTGTACCAAATGTATCTCAGGAGTGGGGGGTTATGGCTGAGAATTTCCACTGCAGAAATGGATATTTGAGTGTGGCACTGCCAGAGGTGCCAGCTTCCAATCAAGATGTTAAACAAAGGTCCTAGACCCACCTAACTCTTCTGAAAACATCTGCGATTGTTCTTGGCTCAAAACCTATGATCAGGAACTTCTAAACTCTTTAAGGTTGACAGGGCTTTTAAGAAGGCATACAGTGTTTTAGCTTTTATTAATAGAGGGATCGAGTTCCAGAACCAAGAGGTTATGGTGAAGCTGTACAAAACTCTGGTGCGGCCGCACTTGGAGTATTGTGTACAGTTCTGGTCACCGCATTATAACAAGGATGTGGAAGCTTTGGAAAGGGTGCAGAGGAGATTTACTAGGATGTTGCCTGGTATGGAGGGAAGGTCTTACGAGGAAAGGCTGAGGGACTTGAGGCTGTTTTCATTCAAGAGAAGAAGGTTGAGAGGTGACTTAATTGAAACATATAAAATAATCAGAGGGTTAGATAGGGTGGATAGGGAGAGCCTTTTTCCTAGGATAGTGACGGCGAGCACGAGGGGGCATAGCTTTAAATTGAGGGGTGAAAGATATAGGACAGATGTCAGAGGTAGTTTCTTTACTCAGAGAGTAGTAAGGGAATGGAACGCTTTGCCTGCAACGGTAGTAGATTCGCCAACTTTAGGTACATTTAAGTTGAGATTGGATAAGCATATGGATGTACATGGAATAGTGTAGGTTAGATGGGCTTCAGATCGGTATGACAAGTCAGCACAACATCGAGGGCCGAAGGGCCTGTACTGTGCTGTAATGTTCTATATGTTCTATATATATGTTCTAAGATGTCAACCTTAACCAAGTGTGTATCCATCCTGGGCTTGAACCAGAAGGTTGTGAGATCTCACCGGACTCACCACATAAACACAGTGGCTACAAGAGCAGATTAGAGGCTGGGAATACTGTGGCAAGGGACTCACCTCCTGACTCCCCAAAGCCTGTCCACCATCTACAAGGCACAAGGCAGGAGTGTGATGGGATACTCCCCACTTGCCTGGATGGGTGCAGCCCATACAACACCGAAGAAGCTTGACACCATCAGCCTGCTTGATTGGCACTGTATCCACACACATTCAAACCCTCCACTATCGACAACGTCGCTGGGTCAAAATCTTACCTCTCTAATGGCATTGAGGTTCTACCCACAGCACACGGACTGCAGAAGCTCAAGAAGGCAGCTCAGCACCACCTTCTCAAGGGCAACTCGGGATGGGCAATAAATGCTGACACGTTCAGTGATGCATACATCCTGTAAATGAATTTTTTAAAAGCCTAGTGTGGTAGCGGGGGTGCTGCTTTGGCAGAGATGCCATCTTTCAGATCAGACATCGAACCTCTGAACTGATATGTACGATCCCACGGTGCAATCTTAATGAAAAGCTGGAAAGGTCACTCCAAAGTCCTAGCCAATCTCCATCCCTGCACCAACATCATCTTTAAAACAGGGTTGCCCGGCCACAAGGCTATGTGTATTTCTGGGATCCTGTCCTTCACTGCAAAACTTCAAAAGCACTCTGTTAGCCACCCATCGCTTTTGGGATCCCCTGAAGATTTGAAAAATGCTATATAAATACTCGTCTTCCTTAAACCACAATCTTCAAGCTTAAACAAGTGTCAGGTCAATTAGGTTCATACAACGGGCAAACATGATTCAACAACAACAATGTGCATTTAGAAAGCAACTCTCATGCAGTCAGATATCCTCAGATGTTTCACAGGATAGAATCAGTGAAAAGAAATTGGCACTGAGCCTAACGAAGTGGCCAATAGAACAGTGATAAAAATCTTGGTCAAAGGAGTTGGGGATTTTAAGCAGAACCTTTGAGGAGGAGAGAGAACTGGGCAGATTAAAAGTGGGAATTCTGGGACTTAGGTAGCAGCCAACCGAAGACAGCAGCGCCATTGGCCGGATGCTGGAGGGGGGAGGGGCAATCAAAAATGGATATGAGCAAGAGGCCAGAATTGACAGAGCAGGGTTTTTGAAAGCTGGAGGGTCAGGAGAGGTCACAGTAACAGGAAGAAGTGACACACAAGGGATTTGAAAACAGTGCTTCCTTTCTAAAAAAATGAGTAGCCAGTGTAGGCGCTAGTGAATTGCAGGGGTGAGAGTCGAACAGGATATATGATAGGAGGTAAGACACTAGCAGCCAAGTGTTGAACAGGCTCATGTTCCTCAGAACATGGGAAGGAAGTAGACCAGGATAGCATTAGAGTAGCGCAGGCTACAGGTAACAAATATGTGGATGGAAATAGTAATTGGCTTAACTAAATATAGGGTCAGAGGTACAGGAGGAGGAAACCCATCCTGTTCTACCATTCATTGCAATTGTAGCTGATGTAGACCCCCAACAATCCCCAAACTCCATTTCAAAACCGAAAGAGCTGGACCAACTCAATAGGTCTGGCAGCATTTATAGAGAGAGAGAGAAGCAGAGTTAACGGTTGGAAGATAATAAAGTGTGGAGCTGGATGAACACAGCAGGCCAAGCAGCATCTCAGGAGCACAAAAGCTGACGTTTCGGGCCTAGACCCTTCATCAGAGGGTCTAGATTTTAACCTCACTGAGAAGCCTTTTAATGGTTGGAAGGCCGTCTTGTTCCACTTCTGCACAAAACTCATATCGGACTTGAAACATTAACTTATTAAATGTTGGTGGTAATATCACTGGGATTAGTCATCCAGAACTCCAGGCGAATATTCTGGCATCATTGGTTCAAATCCAACCACGGCCGATGGCATAATGTCCACCATATAACCAGTCAGTTATGGTTAAAAACCCATCTGGTTCACTCATGTCTTTGAGGGGAAGAAATCTGCCTTCTTTATCTTGTGACTCCCACACCCACAGTCATGTGGATGATTCCTAACTGCTCTCTGAAATGGTCCATCACTGCACAACCATCCTTACCTGTTCTGGCCTATATGTGACCCCAGACTCTTAATTACCCTCTGGGTAATTAGGGATGGGTAATAAAATGCTGGTGTGGTCAGTGATGCCTACATCGTAGCAACTTTTATTTTAATACAATTGTCTCTTCACTGCAGTGTAAATAAGGAGAGAGTAACATGTTGATATTAATCCAATTATAGAGGCTCTGTCAAACACCAATTGGCAACCTGTTGACAAGGGCAGGGAAGTTACAATCAAGATCGAGGACTTAGCCCAGAGGCCACTTCACAGGCAGCTGATGGAACTATGATCTGAAAGGATTAACCCTAATGCCAAGGGCTTGCTTCCTGAGCACTGCAGCCTTTGCTTTTTTGTCGTGAAAATCAAAATCATTTTGATTTTAAATAATTTGGCAAAGCATCTATAAATTTCAACCATGAAAGCTGATTCCATCTCCGATAAAATCTCAATTAACCCTAAGCGCGGGCTGATTTGTGTTCACTTTTGTTTGTGAGTGACAAACTACCATCTGGCTTTGAAATCATTTCTTGTTTTGAAATATGAAAAATTTCCACTCTAAAATTCCACCTCGAAGCCTTGCTTTGGGGTTTACATGCATCAGGTTACAACACATTAGCCTGCTGGTTTGGTTTGTTTTTACAGCATGGTGAGACTGATATTTCCGCTAAAGACAGACAGAGAGAGACAGAGATAGAGAGAGGATTATAGGTGCTCTTAAATCCCATTTCATGATCAGGCAACAGAATTGTGCTTTTTGTCTGCCCTCGTGGTGGGGAGATGCCTATTTTTAAATGGATCTCTCCCCTCTCTGCCAGAACAACTTTCATAAAAATGTAAAAATCCACCAAGGACTCAATCTAAAAATTCGCTTCTTTGGCTGCCATTGACCCTAAAATTTCCCAAATCTCACGTATCTTAAAAAACCCCACTATAGAATATCTAAGTACCATTGAATCCAAGTGCTGGTGCTGCCACCTCGTGGAAGACTCGTGCCCCTTCAAAGCTCAAATAAAACGATGACAGCACAGAAAGGGATATTTTTAAAAAATCCGGAGACTTGTTAAATATGGGAAATCCTTTAATTATACGAGGACCTCAAAGCTGCTCCACTTTTATCCTCTGTCTCTCGGTCTGTCTCTCCCTGCCTTGCACAGCTGTTAGCAATCCTTCATTTTCAGAAACCCAAATAGACTGGAAAAGCAGCGAGCCCCTGCAAGGTTCTGAAATATTAGCCCTCCCCCAGAGGCTGGGACATTGACATTACTCGCTACCACGGTATTAACGTTAAGACAAAAATTAAAGAATTTCGCGTTAACAAAAAACCACTTCTCTTAAACAGAGAACCCGAATCGATTGGCTGGCTACGGGATTACATTTTTGACTTTCCGGGGCTTTTAACCTAATTTGTCCCAAAACCGAGTGGGGTTCCCAGACTATCAATTCCATTGATGTTTTGAATCCAAGATCCAGGTGTTCGACTGGAGATTTCTGCCTTCCTCCAATCAGCCCGTCGCCCCAATCCCCTCTCCTTGCTGCAAGAGGCTATCAGTCACTGAAGTTGGGACAGATCCCCTACAATTGCCATCGTATTATTTATTTTAAAAGGAAGGCAGAGATTTCCTTCCTTCAGCAAGGTGGAACCCCACCACCAACCTTCACCCCCACCCCCCCCCCCCGACACACACACACACACACACACACACACACACACACACCTCAATGTTTCAACTGGAAAGCGCTTCTCTCCGGTGAGGACAATGTTCATTTATCATTTTGTGCCAGTGTGTCGCAGTGTGTGCAGGGCAAGAGTTGCCAGTTGTACAGATTTGAAGCATTTAGAGGGGTGATGGGGGTATGTGCGCTTGGGGTGGGGAGGGGGGTTGGTGACGAGAGGGAGTCAGAGAAAAAGGGAGACGGAGATTCAGAGAGAGGAACAGAGAGACGGAGATAGGCTCGGGTACATAGAGATATGGACATTCCGAGATACAGAAAGTGAACCCGGTAGAAAGAAAGTGAGCCAGGGATGGTGAAAGCGAGTGAGACAGAGACATTCAGATAGACATTGAATCAGATTGGGATCAAAGTCTGAGAAAGAGATTTTTGTTAAAGAAAAAAAAACCTGGGATATCGGGAGAAGGCAGATGAAAATGAGAGGGAGAGACACGGCGAGCCAGATAGAGCCGGGATATAGATGGGAACATGCGGGGAAAGGCAGAGAGTCTGCGAGAGGGCGACAGACGGATCTACACATGGAGACCAGGAGCTGTGGCCCACCGAGTGTGTGTGCGTGTGTGTGTGTGTGCGAGTGTGTGTGTGTGTGTGTGTGCGTGTGTGTGTGTGTGTGTGTGCGAGTGTGTGTGTGTGTGTGTGTGCGAGTGTGTGTGTGTGTGTGTGCGCGAGCGGCAGCTGCCATAAGCAGAAATCCTGCACAGACTGTCATCCAGTGCTTGCAGGCTCTTTCTCCCTCCTCGGGAAAGCAAGCCTGTGAGATTTACACTTTACAGAGGCGACTCAAACCGGGAGAGAAGATAAAATTCTTACACCCAGGAAAAGAAAACCAAATCACAGATTGCTGCTCCGTAAATCCATCCGGCAACATATCCAGAAGGTCAAATCCACAATAATGGAAGCATTGCAAACATTTCGCTGAAAAGCACCAACTAACGTCCTCCCTCCTTCCCTCCCTCTATCCAGTATTTTTCCAAGTATATCCTCAACAGACATTTCACACACAGATACACAAAATCACATCCTCGCACTCATACACACCATACACAGACATATACTCAAAACTTAGATATACACACATCAGCACACATATACACACAAGAACACATTTTTTTTCATTATGCACGGACACACATAGACACATAAACTAATGCACACACATGTACACACATACAGACATATACAGACACAGATATGTACAGGCACACATATACAGCCACACACATATACAGCCACACACATACAGACACAGACACACACATACAGACACACACATACAGACACAGACACACACATACAGACACACATACACAGACACAGACATGTAGAGATACACACACATGGAACATACACACATGCAAACACATTACATACATACTCAGACTAATACACGTACTGTACAGGACTCACATGCACATACACACACCGTCCCCGCACAACTACGGTTTCCCGACCTTTTTGCTGCATTTAATTTGTCAAATACTAAATCACAGAAAACAATCCGTTTGTATGAAATCTTTAACATTACATTGAGAAGAGAAGTCGCCGATCAAACGCAGCCAGCAGCCGTGCCTGTCCGAGGCGAATACAAATCCGGGCTCTCTGTTAGCTTTCCTCAGCACTTACCCCAAGAGTCAAGCCAGCTCACACAGACCCCGGGCGCTGGATTTAAAGTCCTTTGGCCAGGCGAGTGTTTGTAGATTTTCTTTTTGTTTTCTCAACTGACTTTTCCCTTTCACGAGTCTTCCAAATGCAGGAAAGAAATGCTGAATTAATCCACACGGCGCAGCAGCATCAGTTATAGACCAGTTTGAGTTGAGATATACACCAAGCTTTCCCTCTCTGGATCTTCCAGGCCAGTTTCCTGGCGTGTTTGATTTCGCTTTCTTCCAGATCCAAGATGAGATCTTTCCTGCAAACTGAACACATTGGATGGGTCGCCGATAACTGCCCCTTCCAAATTTCCTGCGCCTTGTATTAACCTTGAGATGCAAGCAGCTCAAGCGCTGGTGAGTTGCACAGAGAGAGGTCCACACACACACACACACACGCACACATACACACACAGACAGACACAGGGGCACACAGGAAAAGAGTGTGGAGCAAGGCACGGAGTTTGTGTGTGTGTGTGTATGTGCGTGTATATGTGTGTGTGTGTGTGTGTGTGTGTGGTGAACGCTTTAACCCCTGCTTTTGCCCATTACATTGACAGAGACACAGGGAGGGAGGGAGGGAGAGAGAGAGAGAGCTGAAGTAGGACACGGAACTGGAAAAGACCAGGCTGAGAGCTGACAGCATTATTCCCCTCCCTCCCAGCCCGCTCTCTGCCATTGGACAAAAGCGAGGAGACATTTATAAACACGCCAGCCAATAGCTCGCCCTCCCCGTCTGCTGGATCAGTGCTGATACTGCTGAGTCTGAGAGAGAGGAGCAGTGAGAGTCTTGCAGCTTCCTGCCTCCTTCCCCAATCCATTCATCTATTTATCTACCTATCCATCTATCTGTAAATCTATATCTATCTACCTGTAAATCTTTATCTATTTATCTATCTGTAAACCTATATCTATCCATCTATCTGCCTATCTATCTATCCTATCTTGACTATCCTATTTATCTATCTATTCATCTATCCATCGATCTGCTAATCTATCTAACTACCCGTAAATCTAAGTGTCAGTAGATCCACCTACCTATCCACCTATCAGTAAATCTCTATCTATCTGTAGGTCGATCTATCAATCTATCTATACATCTATCTATCTATATTTCTATTTGATTATCGAAAAATCTATCTCATTCAATACATCTATTTATATTCATTCATATTTTTCAATCTTTCAATCTACCAATAACTTTTCTCTTTATCCAAATATCTATCCATCTATCAATCTTTATTTTGATCTAAAACATGAACAGAAAGTTCTGGTGGATGCAGGCTTTTGCCAGTGTCTGTGGAAAAAGAAAGAGTTAATGTTATCAATCTGCTGTCACTGTTCTTTACCTCCTCCAGCACGTTCTGTCTTTATTTCAAATTTCCGGCATCAATAGTAGTTTATTCATATTTATGTCTATCCCTCTCTATTTATATCTGTTAATACTGTTCTGTTAATAATTCCTTTAAATTTATCATTTTTCACTTTGTTTTTCTATCTCTCTATTCATCCATATCTTTCTTTCTAACCATAATTCACTCTACTGAAATATCCATTTATCATTTTTTTTCTGTGCACATTTGCCTTTCTATTTTAAATTTCTTATCTATCATTTATCCATCTTTTCATCTCTCAGTCTCTTGCCTTTTAAAGACACTGCCACAATTTCGGAACAGCTCCAGTGCCAGGAATAGCGACAAAGAGGCAGCTCCGTGGATCCTGAACTTATTGCAAGGATAAAAGTTACTCTTGTCCTGCCAAAGGAGATTGGGTGGTCTTCCTTTCTCATTGTGAGGAAGAGTGTAAAGGAGGTGGTGTCAAATCTCACTTATAGCATGCCATCGATGAACATGTGAATGCACCTTGTAATGTTAGATGAATGGTGTAAACAGTTGCTCAGATCAGACAGTATCATACATGTGTTGCTATGTGTATGTGCATATTAGATTAGATTCCCTACAGTGTGAGAACAGGCCCTTTGGCCCAACAAGTACACACTCTCCCATGCAGCATCCCACCCAGACCCATCCCCTGTGACCCACACACCCCTGAACACTACGGGCAATTTAGCATGGCCAATCCACCTAGCCTGCACCTCTTTGGACTGTGGGAAGAAACCCACGCAGACACGGGGAGAATGTGCAAACTCCGCACAGACAGTCGCCCGAGGTTGGAATCGAACCTGGGCCCCTGGCGTTGTGAGGCTGCAGTGCTAACCACTGAGCCACTGTGCCACATAATAACCCAATGGCATTGCCACTTCACCACCATTGCCCCATTGCAAGCCAACTAACAACCATGAAACACCAGGAGCCTTCATTCTACTGGGAAGAGTGGACCTTTCAAGTCATCACCCCTTCGCTACTAACTCTCCAACACAACACACATGTAGGTCACATATACACACACACACACACACACAGACACACACACACACACACACAAACGAACACGCACACTTACATACGCATGCTTGCTCACATACACATATATAGTCAGCCATTCGTTGAGGTTTACAGCATGGAAACAGGCCCATGTGATGCCTGTGTGTTTACTTCGGTGTGTGTGTGTCCGTGAATGTGCACACCTATGTGTGTGATCTGTTTGTGTATGTATGCGTATATGTGCACACCTATGTGTGTGATCTGTTTGTGTATGTATGCGTATATGTGCACACCTATGTGTGTGATCTGTTTGTGCATATGTGCACATATGCAACTACATGTGCGTATGTATATGTGTGCATGTACATGCATGTGATATGTGCCCTCTAGGACTCAGTTCAACTAGAAAGAGTGCAGAAAAGATTTAATAGCTTGCTACCTGGACTGGATGGTTTGAGTTATAAGGAAAGGCTGGATAGACTGTGACTTTTCTTCCAGAGTGTAGGAGACTGAGGGGTGACCTTATAGATGTCTATAAAATCATAAGAGGCATTGATAATGTAGATAGCCAACAGTATTTTCCCATGGTAAGGGAATCTAAAACTAAAGGGCATAGGTTTAAGGTGAGAGGGGAGAGATACAAAAGGGTCCAGAGGGTCAATTGTTTCACCCAGAGGATGGTGAGTGTCTGGAACTGACAGAGGTAGTGGTGAAAGCGAGTACAATTTTGTCTTTTAAGAAACACTTAGACAGGCACATGGATGGGACAGATATGGAGGGATATGGAGAAAACAGAGGCAAATGGGGCAAGTTTAATTGTGAAGACTGGGCGGCATGGACAAGTTGGGCCGAAGGGCCTGTTTCCATGCTGTAAACCTCAACGAATGGATGACTATATATGTGTATGTGAGCAAGCATGCGTATGTAAGTGTGCATGTTCGTTTGTGTGTGTGTGTGTGTGTGTGTGTGTGTGTGTGTGTATATGTGACCTACATGTGTGTTGTGTTGGAGAGTTAGTAGCGAAGGGGTGATGACTTGAAAGGTCCACTCTTCCCAGTAGAATGAAGGCTCTCGGTGTTTCATGGTTGTTAGTTGGCTTGCAATGGGGCAATGGTGGTGAAGTGGCAATGCCATTGGGTTATTAGCTCAGCAACCTGGGCTAATTCCTTGGGGACATGGGCATGAATCTTGCCAGGACAGACAGTAAAGTTTGAATTCAATACAAAGTTGTAATCAAGTAACTGCTGTTGAATATTGTAAGCACTCATCTGGTTCACTAATGCCCTTGGAGGTGGAAACTGCTGTCCTTCCCTGCTACGTCCAGGACACATGTGACTATAAGCCCACAGCAGCTTAGTTAGCTTTTAACTGCCCACTGGTGGATTGGCAGTGGGCAATAGATGTGCCTACAACCCATGAATGCGCAAACATTTTTAAAATAAAAAGTATTTAGGGTCTGGCAATATTTGTCACTTTCTCCTTGACTCGATGGCACAAGCTTATCTGAATGACATTGGAGAAAGGATGGGCTGATTGACCTCCTGCTGCAGTGTGATATTCTGTGATTGTAGAGTATTAGACACCAACATGGTGAAAGTTCATTGAACCTGAGACAATTAACACAGATTCTGTGGATAGAGATTTGCTGCAGTGTTAAGTGTTCCCAACTGTCTCTGCTCCTTGTACAGGATCAGCTTAATGGGTTATAATTCCTATCTAGGTCTCCGCCCATAATTTAGGAATTGGTTTCAGCAGGATATGACACCTTTTGGACGATATATTGAACCGAGGTCTCAAGCTGACAAATGTCAAAGATCCTATGTCATTTTTGATTGACATGTAAAGAGTAACTAGTGAGAAAGGGGTTTCAGGAATGGGGGGTTCTAGCTTCAAGGTTAGGATAGAGAGAGAAGTACCTGGGCAATTTTCCACATGGTCAGGGTAGATGCCAAGCAGTATAATTATAACACTGGCATCTTCTCTACAATGTGGAAACTTGCCTGGGTGTGTCCTGTACACAAAAACCAGGACAAATCCAACCTGGCCAATTACCGCCTCATCAGTCTCCTCTCAATCATCAGTAAAGTGATGGAAAGTGTCATCAACAGTGCCATAAAGCAGCACCTGATCAGCAAGAACCTGCCCAGAGTTCCTCAGTCTGGGTTCCACAGGGCCACTTAGCGCCTGGCCTCATTACCAACACGGACAAAGGAAGTGAATGCCAGAGGTGAAGTGAGAGCAATAGCCCTTGACATCAAGGCTTCAAACAGCCCAAAGATATGCAGGCTAGGTGGATTGGCCATGCTAAATTGCCTGTTGTGTTCAGGGATATGTGGATTAGGGGGATGGATCTGGGCAGGACACTCCAAGGGTCGGTGCGGACTTGTTGGGCCAAAGGCCCTGCTTCCACGCTGTAAGGATTCTATGATTCTATGATTTGACCGAGTGTGGAATCAAGGATCTCAGGCAAAACCGGAGTTAATCGGTATCAGGGGAGAACTTCCCACTGGTTACAGTCATATATGGCACAAAGAAGATGGTTGTGGTTGTTGATGGTCAGTCATCTCAGTTCTAGCTCTGCAGGAGCTCCTCAGGGTAATGTCCTAGCCCCAATCATCTTCAACTGTTTCAACAATAACCTTCCTTCTTTCATAAGGTCAGAAGTAGGGATGTTCTCAGATGATTGCCCAATGGTCAGCACCATTCATGACTCCTCATTTACCAAAGCAGTCCATCCCCAAATGCAGATGGATTTGGATAATATCCAGGCTTGGGCTGAAAAGTTACAAGTAATGTTTGCATCACATTGCCAAGTAATGACCATCTCCAACAGGAATGAATCTAACCACTGCTCCCTGACATTAAATAGCATAACCATCATCGTATCTCCTAAATCAATATCTGAGAGTTATCAATGACCAGAAACTGAAGTGGACTAGCCATGTAAAAAAGTGGCTTTGACAGAAAGTAGAAAGTTAAGAAACTTACAGGAAAAATGCACCTTCTTACTTCTTAAAGACTGTCCACTATCTACAAGGCACAAGTCAGGAGTATATATCCAACACTTGCTGGATGAGAGCAGCTCAAACAATATTCAAGAAGCTTGACACCATCCAGGATAATGCAGTTTGCTTGATTGGCACTACATCGTGTCGAGACCGTCACAATTTTTCTTTTCTTATTTCCCCATTTATGGTTTGGAACTGTGAATTTCAGATGAGAATTGAACCTTGTAGAGCAGCTTTTTTATTTAAGAAATGGAAAAAACAAAAGGCTGATGCCTCTTGTTTGAAACTGCCTGGAAAGCAAATTACAGGTTAATTGCAGCACAAAGAACACAGTAGATGAACCAGCACCAAGATGCAGTTTTGTTCAGGGACTGACAGTCAATTGGATGTTGAACTGGTCAATCAAGAGTGGACAGGTGCTGGCCAACCAACTGCAGAGAATGTTGAAAAAGAGAGAAAAAATGTGTGGACTGGCTCTGACTGGACATGGGGCAGGAAGCAGTTTCAATTTTGGAAGCTGCTGCACTGGGTAGCAGTCTTCTGGTTTTGTTCTTTCTAGTTATTCTCCAGCTATTGATTTGTTGAAAGTTCTGAGAAAATAACCCATCTGTAAGAAATAAGTAAATGTCTCCTGAGGTCCGATGAAGCTGTTTCCATTCACTGGTGACTTTGGAATTCAAACAAGATACACATTCCTGTGTACCTGTAATACAACCCATTGTCCAAAGATTTCACGAAGTTTTGGCATTCATTGTTTAAACAATTATCAAGCAGATGAATTACAATTCTTTCATTATCTTTCTGTATTTTGCCACCAACAATCTCTGCCTATCTATTTTATATTTATAAGCATAGGATTTATATTTTAAAAAACTAGTCTTAGATCGAGGACATTAATTAGATTGCCTTGAAGCTCATAGGTGTTCTGCTAAAGTCATATTTTCAACGCTAACTTGTCAATTTTTATTTAAGTTATAGGCTTAATGGCCAAGGTCTGTTATTTGTAAAGTCTGGTTCAGAACAATTGAGCAATTTTGAGGGTCATAAGTTCATAAGATAAGATATAGAGGCATAATTAGGTCATTTGGCCCATGGGCACTGTCATTCGATCCTGGCTGATATGCTTCTCAGGAGCAGATGACATGTCCATCATGGCCTCCTGCAGTGCCACAATGATGCTACCCGAAGGTTGCAGGAACAGCAACTCATATTCCACCTGGGAACCCTGCAGCCTAATGGTATCAATGTGGACTTCACCAGTTTCAAAATCTCCCCTTCCCCTACTGCATCCCTAAACCAGCCCAGTTCGTCCCCTCCCCCCACTGCACCACATAACCAGCCCAGCTCTTCCCCCCCACCCACTGCATCCCAAAACCAGTCCAACCTGTCTCTGCCTCCCTAACCGGTTCTTCCTCTCACCCATCCCTTCCTCCCACCCCAAGCCGCACCCCCATCTACCTACTAACCTCATCCCACCTCCTTGACCTGTCCGTCTTCCCTGGACTGACCTATCCCCTCCCTACCTCCCCACCTACACTCTCTCCACCTATCTTCTTTTCTCTCCATCTTCGGTCCGCCTCCCCCTCTCTCCCTATTTATTCCAGAACCCTCACCCCATCCCCCTCTCTGATGAAGGGTCTAGGCCCGAAACGTCAGCTTTTGTGCTCCTGAGATGCTGCTTGGCCTGCTGCGTTCATCCAGCCTCACATTTCATTATCTTGGAATTCTCCAGCATCTGCAGTTCCCATTATCTCTGATATGCTTCTCACCCTCATTTTCCTGCCTTCTCTCTAAACCCTTCAATCAATTACCAATTTAAAATCTGTCTAACTCCTCCTCAGATTTACTCGCTGTCCTAGCATCTGCTGGACTTTGGGGTAGCGAATTCCACAGATTCACAACTCTTTGAGAGAAGTAGTTTCTCTTCAACCCTGTTTTAACTTTGCTACCCCATATCCCAAGACTATGACTGCTCATCCTAGAATTCCCCCCAAGTGAGAACATCCATTCCACATTTATTTTATCTATGTATTTTATCATCTTGAACACGTCATTTTGATCTTCCCCATCCCCATCCTTCTAAATTCTAGAGAGTATAGGCCTAAACTGTCCAACCTCCCTTCGTACAACAAACGCCTCATCTCTGGGATCAATCTAGTGAACAGCCGCTGACCTGCCCCAATGCCACTACATCTTTCCTCAAGTAAGGGGACCAAAATTGTGCACAGTACTCCAGGTGTGGTCTCACTGATACTCTGTTTAGTTGCAACAAGACTTCCTGACATTCTATTCCTTTAGTTTTTTTTATTATCTGCTATACCTGCATGCTAGCTTTCTGTGACTCATGAGCAAGGACACCCAGATCTCTCTGCACCAGAACACCCCAAGTATGCCCCCTTTTGGATAGTAGGTCGCCTTGCCATTTTTTCAAACAAAATGCGTGACCTCACACATATCCACATTAAACTCCATCTGCCACATTTTGGCCCACTCTCCTAACCTATCTACACCCATTTGGAAGGTTCTTTTTTCCTCATTGCAATTTATTGTCCCACCTATTTTTGTATCATCCGCAAATTTGGCTACAGATCCTTCTTTCCCTGTATCCAAGTCATTAATGTAGATTGTAAATAGTTGGGGTCCAAGGACCAAACCCTATGGCATCCCACTTGTTACTTCTTGCAATCCAGGAAAAAAAAGCATTTATCCCAACTCTCTTGTCTTCTGTCCATCAGCCAGTCACCTATCCAAGATGATAGATTATCCCAAATCCCAAGTGATCTAGCCTTGTGAATTAACCTTTTGTGCAGTGCCTTATAAAACTCCTTGCAGAAGTCCAGGTATATACATTTAAAGGATCTCCATTATCCACTTTTCTTGTTACATCTGCAAAGAACTCTAGTAAATTGGTCAAACCAGATTTGTCCTTCATAAAACGATGCTGACTTCCATAGATAGCATTTTGACTTTCCAAATGTCCTGATATTGTTTTGTTCATAACTGATTCTAATACTTTGCTAACAACAGATATTAAACTAACTGGTCTGTAAATTCTCACATATTGCCTCCCTCCCTTTTTTAAATAAGGGCACTATATTAGCATTTTTCCAATCCACTGGAACTTTTCCCATGTCCAGAGAATTTTGGAATGCTGTAACCAATGGATCCACTATCTCTGCCACCACTTCCTTAAATACCCGAGGATGTAGGCCATCAGGCTTGGGGAATTTGTCTGCCCTCATTCCTAGTAGTGTAGTTTGCCGAGTACCTTTTCCCTATCAATGTTGGCTATTCTAAGCTCTATCCTTTCCATTGCCTCTGACTTGCCCATTCCCGTAGGAATGGTACTATTGTCCTCCACTGTGAAAACTGTGGGAAAGTATTGATTTAGCGTTTCTGCCATTTCAGTGTTCCCCACCATTAACTCTCCGGTTTCACCATCTAAGGGACCAACATTCACTTTAATGGCTCTTTTCCCTTTTCTATACTTATAGAAGATTTCATTACCCTTGTTGATATTTTGTGCTGGGTTTCTCTCATAATTTATCATAGTTCTTTTCATTAATCTTTTTTAGCATCCCTTTGTTCATGTTTGAAAGTTTTCCAGTCCTCTAAACCCACACTGGTCTTTGTGATATGGTAAATCTTAGTTTTTCACTTTATATTGTCCTCGACCTCCTTCATAAGCCATTGAGTTTTTTTAAAAAAATCCCTCCACCCTTACCATCTTTCCTCCTCACTGAGATATATTTTAGTTGTGAGGAATTGAGTAGCTCCTTAAGCAACTGCTACTTCTCATCCAGAAGGGTCTAGGCCTGAAACATCAGCCTTCCCGCTCCTCTGATGCTGTTAGGCCTGCTGTGTTCATCCAGCCCTACACCTTGTTATCTTTTCTACCACCGATCATCCACTGTCTTAATTTTTAGCCTTCCTGCCCAATCTACCTGGGCCAAATCAATTCCTGTGCCTATGTAATTCCCTTTGTTTAATCCCAGAACCCTATTGTGGGACTGCAATTTCTAACTCCCAAACTGAATTTTGAATTCTATCATACTATGGCCACTATTCCCTCGAGGATCCTTAATTATTATGTCAGCAATTAATCTCTCTTCATCACACAATACCAAATCTAGAGTAGCCTGCTCCCTGGTCGGTTTCACAATGTACTGCTCCTAGAAACAATCTCTAATACTTTCAATGAACGTTGCCACTAGGCTATCCTTGCCAATTTGATTCCTCCAGTCTATGTGCAGGTTAAAATCACCCATGATTATTGCCATGCTTTTCTTGCAAGACTCTAATATTTCCTGGTTTATACTGCACCACACTGAGGAACTACTGTTTGGGGACCTATTGATTACTCCTACCAAGTACTTCTTCCCTTTGCTATTTCTTATTTCTACCCAGACTGATTCTACATCTTGATCTCATTAGATATGTTAAGGTCACTGAGTTGTGAAACCAGCGACAGTGAAGCTGATTTGATTTAGCATAAGTGTCCTTGTGTTGTAACAATCCACAAAAAATTTACTCTCAGGACACTGACGCTCAGTAGTAGCAATGTGTGCCATTTATAAGATGCTCTGCAGAAATGCACCAAGGCTCCTTAAACAGCATCTTTCAAACCCATGGCCACCATGATTTAGGAGATCAAGGGCAACAGATATAAGGGAACACTGTCACCTGCAAGATCTCCCTGCAAATCACTCACTTGAAAACATCTTCCCATTCCTTCAATGTCACTGGGTCAAAGTCCTGGAACTTGCTGGAACTAATAGCACTGTGGGTGTACCCACACCAAGTGGACTTAGCAGTTCAAGAAGGCAACTCACCACCATCTTTTCAAGGGCAATTCAGGATGGGCAATAAATGATGGTCACCCTCACATCCTGTGGGTGGCCTCCTCTACATTGGCGAGACCAAGCAGAGGCTCAGAGGCCGTTTTGCAGAGCACCCGCGCTTCGTGGCAAACAACTACACCTTCCAGTTGCAAACCACTTCAACTCCCCCTCCCACTCCCTGGACGACCTGTCCATCCTGGGCGTCCTCCAGTATCACAACAACGTCACCCGCAAACTGGAGGAGCAGCACCTCATATTCTGCCGTGGGAGCCTACAACCCAATGGTGTCAATGTGGACTTTACTAGCTTCAAAATCTCCCCACCTGCAGCCTCATCCCATTGCCAAGCCTCCCCTCTCATCCCCACCTCCTTGACCCATCTGTCTTCTCTCCCACCTATCTGCTCCTCCCACATCACTGACCAATCCCCACCTTTACCTACCTGCACTGACCGATCACCATCCCACCTACATTCCCCAGCCCCACCCTTCCCCCCCTTGTTTATTTCAGTGGCCCCTACCTCTCCCTGATTTCTGAAGAAGGGTCCAGACCCGAAACATCAGCTTTCCTGTTCCTCTGATGCTGTCTGGCCTGCTGTGCTCATCCAGCTCCACACTGTGCTATCTCTGATTCCAGCATCGGCAGTTATTACTATCTATAAAAAAAGCAGTGTTATTTTCTCCTTAAAATGACAGAGATTAGGAAGACATTACATACAGATGTACAAGATTGTGGTTATAATTCAGATAAGAAAGCCTGTTCCCAATAGATATAGGTGCAAGGTCTAGGGTTCTATTAGGGTAAAAGCACTATGCTTTGGCACTCAGTGAAAGGCTAAAACATATAATGAATCATTTGTGTTTGCAGTGGGGAGAGAAATCTGACAAGACATTTTTAGAAGTAGAAATAGTTGAATTAATGAATAGAGTCAAAATTAATAGGTAGGAAAGACTGTCCATGCCAAATGGGGATAAATAAGCTGGCCCAAAAAACTTGAATCCAAGTTACTAAAGGATCTGGGCATGGATACAATTATAAAATCCTGACAGTGTGGAAGCAGACCATTTGGCCCAGGTCCACACTGACCCTCCAAAGAGCACCCTGGCTAGATCCACTATCCTTGCATTTCCAATTGCTAATCAACCAAGCCTGTATATTACCAGACGCTATAAGCAGTTTAGCATGGCCAATCCATCGAAGTTGCATATTTTTGAACTGTGGGAGAAAACCATTACACCTGGAGGAGACCTACACAGTCACAGGGAGAATGTGCAAACTCCACACAGACAGTGATCCGAGGGTGAGATCGAATGCAGGTCCCTAGTACTGTGGCGCAGCAGTGCAAACCACCAGGCCACTGAATCACCTCAGAAGGTAATGGAATATTAGATTTCTAACACTCCCTGGATATGTGTGAATTGGAGCAAATTAAATGTGGCTGGCTTATTCAAGCAGGGTCAGAAGAATATATCTAGGAACATTAGCATGGTCAAAGTATGAACATTGTTTTAGAAATAATAATGGGGCTGGGGTGTGGAACTAACAAGTTTAAATTAATAGAAAGAAAAGCATCAGTACAGTTCAGTAAAATGGTAAACGACGCTGAACTAATTTAACTGGAGCTTTTGATAAAGTAGTATCGAAACATAGAAAATCAGAGCAGGAACAGACATTCAGTGCTTTGAGCCAACCCCATCATTCATTATGATCATGGCTGATCATCCAAATCTATTCCCAATATCCTACGATCTCTTCCGCCCCCAACTGCTATATTCAATTCTTTCTTGAAATCACACAATGCTTTGATCTTGACTGCTTTCTGTAGTAGCGAGTTCCACAGGCTCACCATTTTCTAGGTGAAGAAAGTTCTCCTTATCTCAGTTCTGAATATGCTAGCCCATATTCTGAAATACCATAGAAGGTTAACAAACAGAATGCATTTGATATGATCTATCTGGATTTTAAGAATATATTTCACAAATTACAATAAAAGATTGGCAAACAAATAAATGGTTCATTGGATAAGAACATCAGTATAAGCATTAATAAATAAAACTGTCTTGATGACAAACCAGGCAAGTCATGGTAAGTGAGAGATAATGGGAACTGCAGATGCTGGAGAATTCCAAGATAATAAAATGTGAGGCTGGATGAACACAGCAGGCCAAGCAGCATCTCAGGAGCACAAAAGCTGACGTTTCGGGCCTAGACCCTTCATCAGAGAGGGGGATGGGGAGAGAGAACTGGAATAAATAGGGAGAGAGGGGGAGGCGGACCGAAGATGGAGAGTAAAGAAGATAGGTGGAGAGAGTATAGGTGGGGAGGTAGGGAGGGGATAGGTCAGTCCAGGGAAGACGGACAGGTCAAGGAGGTGGGATGAGGTTAGTAGGTAGATGGGGATGCGGCTTCGGGTGGGAGGAAGGGATGGGTGAGAGGAAGAACCGGTTAGGGAGGCAGAGACAGGTTGGACTGGTTTTGGGATGCAGTGGGTGGGGGGGAAGAGCTGGGCTGGTTGTGTGGTGCGGTGGGGGGAGGGGACGAACTGGGCTGGTTTAGGGATGCGGTAGGGGAAGGGGAGATTTTGAAACTGGTGAAGTCCACATTGATACCATTGGGCTGCAGGGTTCCCAGGCGGAATATGAGTTGCTGTTCCTGCAACCTTCGGGTGGCATCATTGTGGCAGTGCAGGAGGCCCATGATGGACATGTCATCTAGAGAATGGGAGGGGGAGTGGAAATGGTTTGCGACTGGGAGGTGCAGTTGTTTGTTACGAACTGAGCGGAGGTGTTCTGCAAAGCAGTCCCCAAGCCTCCGTTTGGTTTCCCCAATGTAGAGGAAGCCGCACCGGGTACAGTGGATGCAGTATACCACATTGGCAGATGTGCAGGTGAACCTCTGCTTAATGTGGAATGTCATCTTGGGGCCTGGGATAGGGGTGAGGGAGGAGGTGTGGGGGCAAGTGTAGCATTTCCTGCGGTTGCAGGGGAAGGTGCCGGGTGTGGTGGCGTTGGAGGGCAGTGTGGAGCGAACAAGGGAGTCACGGAGACAGTGGTCTCTCCGGAAAGCAGACAGGGGTGGGGATGGAAAAATGTCTTGGGTGGTGGGGTCGGATTGCAAATGGCGGAAGTGTCGGAGGATGATGCGTTATATCCGGAGGTTGGTAGGGTCGTGTGTGAGAACGAGGGGGATCCTCTTAGGGCGGTTGTGGCGGGGGCGGGGTGTGAGGGATGTGTTGCGGGAAATACGGGAGACGCGGTCAAGGGCGTTCTCGATGACTGTGGGGGCAAAGTTGCGGCCCTTAAAGAACTTGGACATCTGGGATGTGCGGGAGTGGAATGTCTTATCGTGGGAGCAGATGCGGCGGAGGCGGAGGAATTGGGAATAGGGGATGGAATTTTTGCAGGAGGGTGGGTGGGAGGAGGTGTGGGGTCATGATCGAGGGGCCTCCAACCCCAACCTCACCATCAAACCCGCAGACAAGGGTGGTGCAGTGGTAGTATGGCGCACTGACCTCTACATCGCCGAGGCCAGACGCCAACTCTCCGACACCACCTCCTACCGCCCCCTCGATCATGACCCCACACCCGTGCACCAAACCATCATCTCCAACACCATTCACGACCTCATCACCTCAGGGGACCTCCCACCCACAGCCTCCAACCTCATTGTTCCCCAACCCCGCACGGCCCATTTCTATCTCCTTCCCAAAATCCACAAACCTGCCTGCCCTGGTCGACCCATCGTCTCAGCCTGCTCCTGCCCCACCGAACTCATCTCCACCTATCTGGACTCCATTTTCTCCCCTTTGGTCTAGGAACTTCCCACCTACGTCCGTGACACCACCCACGCCCTCCACCTCCTCCAGGACTTCCAATTCCCTGGCCCGCAACACCTCATATTCACCATGGACGTCCAGTCCCTGTACACCTGCATTCCGCATGGAGATGGCCTCAAGGCCCTCCGCTTCTTCCTGTCCCGCAGGCCCGACCAGGCCCCCTCCACCGACACTCTCATCCGCCTAGCTGAACTCGTCCTCACACTCAACAACTTCTCCTTTAATTCCTCCCACTTCCTACAGACTAAGGGGGTGGCCATGGGCACCCGAATGGCCCCAGCTATGCCTGCCTCTTTGTAGGTTACGTGGAACAGTCCCTCTTCCGCACCTACACAGGCCCCAAACCCCACCTCTTCCTCCGGTACATTGATGACTGTATCGGCTCCGCCTCTTGCTCCCCAGAGGAGCTCGAACAGTTCATCCACTTCACCAACACCTTCCACCCCAACCTTCAGTTCAACTGGGCCATCTCCAGCACATCCCTCACCTCCCTGGACCTCTCAGTCTCCATCTCAGGCAACCAGCTTGTAACTGATGTCCATTTCAAGCCCACCGACTCCCACAGCTACCTAGAATACACCTCCTCCCACCCACCCTCCTGCAAAAATTCCATCCCCTATTCCCAATTCCTCCGCCTCCGCCGCATCTGCTCCCACGATAAGACATTCCACTCCCGCACATCCCAGATGTCCAAGTTCTTTAAGGACCGCAACTTTCCCCCCACAGTCATCGAGAACGTCCTTGACCGTGTCTCCCGTATTTCCCGCAACACATTCCTCACACCCCGCCCCCTCCACAACCGCCCTAAGAGGATCCCCCTCGTTCTCACACACCACCCTACCAACCTCCGGATACAACACATCATCCTCCGACACTTCCGCCATTTACAATCCGACCCCACCACCCAAGACATTTTTCCATCCCCACCCCTGTCTGCTTTCCGGAGAGACCACTCTCTCCGTGACTCCCTTGTTCGCTCCACACTGCCTTCCAACCCCACCACACCCGGCACCTTCCCCTGCAACCGCAGGAAATGCTACACTTGCCCCCACACCTCCTCCCTCACCCCTATCCCAGGCCCCAAGATGACATTCCACATTAAGCAGAGGTTCACCTGCACATCTGCCAATGTGGTATACTGCGTCCACTGTACCCGGTGCGGCTTCCTCTACATTGGGGAAACCAAGCGGAGGCTTGGGGACCGCTTTGCAGAACACCTCCGCTCAGTTCGCAGCAAACAACTGCACCTCCCAGCCGCAAGCCATTTCCACTCCCCCTCCCATTCTCTAGATGACATGTCCATCATGGGCCTCCTGCACTGCCACAATGATGCCACCCGAAGGTTGCAGGAACAGCAACTCATATTCCGCCTGGGAACCCTGCAGCCATATGGTATCAATGTGGAATTCACCAGTTTCAAAATCTCTCCTTCCCCTACTGCATCCCTAAACCAGCCCAGTTCGTCCCCTCCCCCCACTGCACCACACAACCAGCCCAGCTCTTCCCCCCCACCCACTGCATCCCAAAACCAGTCCAACCTGTCTCTGCCTCCCTACCCGGTTCTTCCTCTCACCCATCCCTTCATCCCACCCCAAGCTGCACCCCCAGCTACCTACTAACCTCATCCCACCTCCTTGACCTGTCCGTCTTCCCTGGACTGACCTATCCCCTCCCTACCTCCCCACCTATACTCTCTCCACCTATCTTCTTTACTCTCCATCTTCGGTCCGCCTCCCCCTCTCTCCCTATTTATTCCAGTTCCCTCCCCCCATTCCCCTCTCTGATGAAGGGTCTAGGCCCGAAACGTCAGCTTTTGTGCTCCTGAGATGCTGCTTGGCCTGCTGTGTTCATCCAGCCTCACATTTTATTATCTAAGTCATGGTAAGTGACTGTTTTCTGACTGGAGGATGGTAGACAATACTGTGCCTCAATAATTAGTGCTGGCACCATTATTTATCGTTATCAACACATATTTGGGAAATAATGACTTTTTAAAACTTGCCAATGATCCCATGTTTGGGAAAGTGTCAAACAGTGATGTTGAGACGAATCAACCATGGAAAGATATCAAGATGTTAGCAGAATGGACAAATGAATCACCAGTAATTCTAGGAAGTGTGAGGTGATGCATTTTGACAAAAGGGACAAGTAAGAGGCTTTATTGACATGATGACACAGTGCTAAACAGAATGCACATTAAAGGAGTAGTTAGCAGAGTATATGAAACATGAAGTTTCATGAATAAAGGCTTTCAGTACAAAAGTAGGGACATTATGCTAAACCTTTATAAAGCTCTGTTTTGGACGTAGCTGAAGTATCTCACTCAGTTTTGGTGAAACATCAGCCTTCCTGCTCCTCTGATGCTACTTGGCCTGCTGTGTTCATCCAGCTGTACACCTTGTTATCTCAGATTCTCCAGAATCTGCAGTTTCTGCTATCTCTGAAACTATTTGTGGGTAGTACAAGGATTAGCGGGCAAAGAGTTAAGGTCTTGGTCAAGAGATGCAGGAGAGATGTGACAAAGAATATTTCGATGCAGTGAATAGCTGTGACCTGGAACTCACTGCTGTTTTATGAACGGTGAAAACATAGGTGATTTCTAAAGAATATTAGATTGTCACTCAAGAAACAAAACATTGCAGGGCCACATGAATGGAAGTGGGGATTTGCACTGACAAAATTGTTCTACAGATAGCCAGCAGAGGCATGATGGGCCAAGCATCCTTTTCTGTGGTAGGATGGCTTTTTTCTGATAAATTCATGGGATCTGGACTTTGCTGGTGGGTCAGTGTTTATCACCCATCCCTGGTCCTTCTTGTTCATTTGATGGCTATCATTTGAAAAAAGGATTCTAGTCAGACAATATTACTCTCTGAGACAGAGATGGTGATATGGGCAGTGATAATAAGGCTTGGCTCAGGAGGGGAGGTGATGACCTAGTGATGTTATCACTCAGTATTAATCCAAGTGCAGATAATGCTCTGAGGGCCTGAGTTCAAACCCTGCCATGGCCAACCGTGGAATTTGAATCCAATGAAAATCTGGAATAATCAGCCTGATTATGACCATGAAACTGTGGTTGTTGATTATTGGTGGGAGGATGAAAGCCACCTGATTCACCAATGCCCTTTAAGAATGGAAATCACCATCCTTACCTGGTCTTGCCTACACGTGAATTCAGACCCCCAGTGATGGGGTTATCCTGAATTGCCCTCTGGGTAATTCAAGATGGGCAATAAATGCTGACCTATGTCCTCATCCTTTGAATGAAGTTAAAAAGAAAGAGGCATGTCCTATTGTAGCCCCGGAAGGCTGAGATGAGGTTTGGCAGCTGTGGGATTGAGGAAGGGAACTGCAGAAGCCAAGAAGATGCCTGATAATGGTGGGTGGATGATTGAGATGGTGTTAAAAACAACAGTCCACTTCTTAGGGTGAAGAACACTGCAAATTTAGATGCCTACAGTGTGGAAACAGACCCTGTGGCCCAACAAGTCCAAACCAAACCTCAAAGCATCCCAACCAGACCCACCTAATCTACTCATCCCCAGACACTACCGACAATTGAGCATGGCCAATCCACCTAACCTGCACCTCTTTGGACTGTGGGAGGAAACCGGAGCATGTCCATGCAGACACAGGGAGAATGTGCCACACAGACAGTTGCCTGAGGGTGGAATCAAACCCAGGTCCCTGGTGCTGGGAGGCAGCAGTGCTGAGCACTGACCCACTGTGCTGCCCGATTAATAGTCTCATATGAATACCACTAGGCCACCTCCTCCCCTAAATCTAAGCTCACTGCATGCAACAGAGTTGAAAATCTAGCCAGACCACATAAAAGGTTTGAAAAATTGGTTACAACTTTCTCTGCAGTGGAATAGCTGGCATTCACACCTGAATTACAGCCAGGCTATAGCATTCTAACAATATTGCACACATTAAGTTGTACGTTGTTCTGCATTAATTAGAACTCAGATTTTCATGTTTGAGGAGAGGAAAGCTTCATAACTGTAACCACAACGTCTCTTGTCCCGGGATCACTTCCTGGTAACTATTAGATTTGAATTGAATTATGTTAATGGGTGGAATAGCTCAAGAATGAAACGATCAAGGTTGGCAATAGATTCAGTGGCAAATTGTTCAGCTCTGTCAGAGTGATATTCTGCAAATGGTTCAATAGACCCAAACTATTTGCACCGTCAATGTCACAGTTCGGAAATTGGCCAATTGGTGTAGTATTGAAAGATAGTATCTGCTGTGTTTCTCGGACTCCACAGAGTGCCTTGATCTGCTCCAGGGCCACTAAATGAAAGGCCAGATGTCAAGAATAGGGAACAGATGCAGATTCTAAATGTTCAAATCGCATGCTGCATCCAGTAAATAATTTTCTATTCACATACACACAAGTTTTACCAGCTAGGTCAACATTTATTGCCTATCCTTAATTGCCTAGAGGGCACTTAAGAATCAACTACATTGCAGTTTGTCTGGAGTCACATGTAGACCAGACTCAGAAAGGATGGTAGTTTTCCATCCCGAAAGGGACTAGTGAACCAGATGGGTTTTTATTGAATTCAGATTCTACAATTTGCTATGGCAGGGTTTAAACCTAGTTCCCCATAACATTAGCTGAGCTCCTGGATTAATAATTCTAATACTAATACTATGGCATCACCTCTCCATATAATTAGTATAACATGTGCATGTATGGGATTGATATGATAGATTTGTGCATATTAGCCAAAGTATCATCAAATCATAGACCTCTGTGACAAAAGGTACATAATACAGTTATTGTCTTTTTCGATTTCAAGTTCAAAACATAGGCAGATGGATATGGATCAGATCTGTGAAGGTTTCTCTTTGAACGGTCAGAAAATTAATTTGGAGCAGCAATCTAAATATGTTAGTTGCAAGACACCACCTGCAGCAGCCCAAAGGCTTCTGTCACTATCATTCACACCCATAAGCAAGTTCAATAAACCAAGAGCCAAACAGATAGTTGTTGTCAGACTAAGAGTTTCAGTCATCTAAAAGTGATTACAACTCCACAAACCAATCAGCAACCTGTTGTTAGCTGAATCACACTTTGGATCCAAACCTTGCTCCTGGTATATCTAAGCAGCTTTCCTCCAGTGCTTGAACAGAACTACGGTGCAAACATGACTTACAATGAATTTCAGAACTTCGTGTTTTAAAAGTAATTCCTTCCACAAATCTTGGTCTTAAAACTGTCCCCTTCTCATTTCAGCCCACAATCAAAAATACAGATAAAGAAAAAGATACAGACTTTACAGCTTTTATACTTCTACACTTAAGTCCTTTGCAACAAAGACTAACATTCCATTAGTCTTCTTCAGAGCTTACTGCACCTTCATGTTCGCCTTCAGTGAATTGTTCTCTTTGCGGATATTATTAAACCAGAAAGGACTCAGAAAAGACTTTCCAGGATGTTGCCGGGAATGGAGAGTTTGAGATAAGAAAATAGACTGGAAAGACTGGGAACTTTTATCACTGGATCATCGGAGGTTGAGAGATGACCTAGCAGAGGTTTACAACATCATGAGAGACATATAAAACATGAATGGCAACGGTCTTTTCCCTGGGGTGGGGGAGTTCGAAACTAGAAGGCATATTTTGAAGGTGAGAGTGGGAAAATTTAAAAAGAACAGGACAGACAACTTTTTTACACAAAGAGTCGGTCGTGTCAGGAATGAACTGCAGATAAGCTGGTGAATGTGGGTACAGTTACAATGTTTAAGAGGCATTTGGGCAAGTACATGAATCAGGAAGATTTGGATGGCTATGGGCCAAACTCAGACTCGTTTAGCTTGGGAACATATTTAGCATGGACTGGTTGGGCTGAAGGGTCTGTTTCCTTGCCATATGACTTTATGACTCTACAATTACAATTTCTAACCTCTTACTATTTAATAAATGCTGTGCACATCTGTGCCTCCTAACAAAGTCAGAAATCACATATCACCAGGTTCTTAGTCCAACAGGTTTATTTGAAATCACAAGCTTTCAGAACGCTACTCCATTGAAGAACCACTTCACCTGACAAAGGGGCAGCACTCCAAAAGTTTGTGGTTTCAAATAAACCTGTTGGACTATAACCTGGTGCTGTGTGACTTCTGGCTTTATCCAGCCCAGCCCAACACCAACCATCAGCACCTCCACACCATCCCCACCAAGTAGAGAACTCCACATTTTTCCAAATTATATTCTCTCAGCTGTGTTCTTGCCCACTCATGAGGCCTGTCAAAACCCTCCTGAAGACACGTCACATTTTCTTCCCAGCACACATTCTCACTGAGCTTTGCATCAGCTGCAAATTTGGAAAAAGTACATTTAGTCCTTGTCTCCAAATCATTGATATGCACTGTGAACACTGGAGGCAACGTGCTGATCTCTGTGGTATGCTACTACTGCCAATGTGAGAATGACCCATTTATTGCCATTCTGTTCTCAGCCTGCTAGTGTGATGTTATGGACTTTAGAACTTTAATAACTGTTTGTGGATTGAATGATTCAACAAAGAAAGAAGCAGCAATAACTCTAGAATAAACTATTAAAGGGCGAGGAGAAATTATACAACAATTAAAAGCAGTTAGCCTTGTCTGGCAAAAGGAGGAGTCGAGACTATAGAGCAAAATCGCTTTGACACCAGCTTGATAAACTGGAAGCTTTATTAGTATGAGGATAATGATTGCCCTGCAGAAGAATTTAAGGCGTTAACTATAGGAAAGCTGTGTCTTTGAACAGAAATGTTAAGGCCAAATGTAACAAGGAACAAAGAGGCTGGTGGTATTATCATTGGACTGTCAATCCAGAGATCCAGGGAATGTTCTGGGGATAATGGGGACTGCAGATGCTGGAGAATCCAAGATAACAAAGTGTGAAGCTAGATGAACACAGCAGGCCAAGCAGCTGACGTTTCGGTCCTAGACCCTTCATCAGAAAAGCTTTTTCTGATGAAGGGTCTAGGCCTGAAATGTCAGTTTTTGTGCTTCTGAGATGCTGCTTGGCCTGCTGTGTTCATCCAGCTCCACACTTTGTTATCAATGTTCTGGGGACCCAGGTTTGAATCTCACCACAGCAGATGGTAGAATTAGAATTCAATTAAAAAAATTCTGGAACTAAGTATCCAATGATGACCATAAAACCATTGTTGGAAAAGCCCATCTGGTTCACTAATGTCCTTTCGGGAAGAAAACTGCCATCCTTACCTGGTCTGGCCTACATGTGACTCCAGACCCACAGCAATATGGTTGACTGTCAACTGCCCTCTGGGCAATGAGGGATGGGCAATAAATACTAGACCAGCCAGTGACATCCTCATCCAATGAATTTAAAAAATAAGAAAGCAAGCTGCAGACTTGCAATAATTTGGATGAAAGAATTTTAAGAGATCATCAATAATATCACACATAGACCAAAGGACGCGTGATAAGATTCAAATGCCAGAGCCCCACCTTAGCAGAATGTTGAAGAACAATACTGTGCAAGGATCAAATTCTGTGTACTTCCAGAGACAATCTCTTTTGGTTGGAATCCTGCCCAGTTTCCACCATTATTTGGGTAATAGCCAAGTTGGGTTGTGAGGCTTAGCTTGCTCGCTTAAGGGGTCTTATTTTGGTTACTACATGCAATTAAGTTTGAGTTATTGTTTCAGTCTTTAATTATGAGATTTTGTAGTAAGTATTGACTTAAAGGTAGCTTGTGGTAATTTGCTACCCCACATGTTTTAATTTCACTAAACACCCTCCTGTGGGAGGCTTGATAAAAAAAAGCCTTCTGAAATCTAATTATACTCCATCTGTCAACTCACCTTTATCAATTTTGTTAGCGACATTCTCAAAAACCATGAACAAGTTCAGCAGTCTGAGAGTTATACAGCATGAGAGTTATGCAGACCCTTCAGTCCGACAAATCCATGCCGATCAGATATTCTGAATTAATCTAGTCCAATTTATCAGCATTTGGCACATGTCTCTTTAAATCCTTCCTATTCATATACCTATATAGATGCCTGTTACATGTTGTAATTGTAAGATGACACATCGCTCCCTGACGTGGTCCCTGCTCTCAATGCTGAAATACCATCGGCATGGTAACTTTAGATTTTAGATTAGATTCCCTACAGCGTGGAAACAGGCCCTTCGGCCCAACAAGTCCACACCGCTGCAGAAGCCCAACAGCCCCAGACACACCTTTGTCACTGCTGCAGAAGTCGGAACGGTCTTCCGGGGAGACAACCCAAGGACAGCGACAGGCCCAGACAGTATCCCTGGCCAAGCACTCAGATCCTGTGGGGACTAACTGGCGGAGGTATTCACTGATATCTTTATCCTCCCCCTTCTACGAGCCAAAGTCCCCCACCTGCTTCAAGAAGACCACCATCATCCTCATAGCTAAGAAAGCACATGCAATGTGCCTTAATGACTACAGCCCCAGTAGCTCTGACCTCAATAATCATGAAGCTTGTCATGGCCCACATCAACTCCAATCTCCGAGCCAGCCTCAATCTCCTACAGTTTGCCTACTGATGTAACAGGTCCACAGAGAATGCCACATCCCTAGCCCTGAGCTCATCCCTGGAACATCTGGACAACAAAGACGCCGACATCAAACTCATGCTTGTTGACTACAGCTCTGCTTTCAACACCATTATCGCCTCCAGACTGATCTCAAAACTCCGAGACCTTGGCCTCGGCTCCACCCTCTGCAACTAGATCCTCAGCTTTCTGACCCACAGACCACAATCAGTGAGGGCAGGTAACTGCACCTCCTCCACAATAACACTCAACAGTGGAGTCCTAACCCCCTTCCCCCAAAGGTATGTCCTCAGCTCCCTACTGTACTCCTTGTATACCTACGACTGTGTTGCCAAATTCCGAGTGAACGCCACCTACGGGTTCGCTGATGACACCGCTGTAGTAGGGCAGATATCTAACAATGATGAACCAAAATACAGAAGGGAGATAGAGGTCTTGGTGACGTGGTGCAATGAAAGTAATTCGTCTCTCAATTTCGGCAAAACTAAGGAACTGATCATTGACTTCAGAAAGAAAGGGAGAGAACACGCCCCCATCTACATCACCAGAACTGAGCTTAAGAGAGTGAAGAGCATCAAGTCCATCGGAGTGACAATAACCAACAACCTGTCCCAGACCTCCCATGTAAGTGTGACGATCAAGAAGGCACAACAACATCTCTTCTTCCTCAGCCAGCTCAGGAAATTTGGCCTTCCATAAGGTCCCTCGCCAACTTCTACAGATGCACCATTGAAAGCATACTATCTGGGCGCAATAACGGCCTGGTATGGCAACTGCTTTGCCCAGGACCGTAAGGAACTACAAAAGGTGGTGTGCACAGCCCAAACCTTTACTGAAGCCAACCTTCCATCCATGGACTGTATTTTCACAGCTCACTGAGGAATAAGAGAATGATCAGGGAGAAGGTATGGCTGATCAGGGATAGCGTAGGGAACTTGTGCATGGAGTCTGAGCATATAGGGGAAGCCCTAAATGAGTTTTTTGCTTTGGTTTGCATTAAGGAAAGGGACCTTGTTGTGAATGAGAACTTTGAGGAGCAGGGAAACAGGCTTGAACAGATCGAGATTGAGGAAGTTGATGTGCTGGAAATTTTGGCAAACATTAAGATTGATAAGTCCCCAGGGCCAGAGCAGATTTATCCAAGGTTGCTCCGGGAAGCAGGAAAGGAGGTTGCTAAGCCGCTGGTGAAGATCTTTGCTTCCTCACTCTCCACGGGAGTCGTACCGGAAGATTGGAGGGAGGCAAATGTTGCTCCTCTTTTCAAGAAAAGGAATAGGGAAATCCCTGGAAATTACAGACCAGTCAGTCTTATGTCTGTGATCAGCAAGGATTTGGAAAGAATTCTGAGGGATAGGATTTATGACTATTTGGAAAAGCATAGCGTGATTAAAGGGAGGCAGCATGGCTTTGTGAGGGCCAGATCATGCCTCACAAATCTTATTGAGTTCTTTGAGGTGGTCACAAGACAGGTTGACGAGGGTCAAGCAGTGAATGTGGTGTACATGGACTTCAGCAAGGCATTTGATAAGGTTCCCCATGGCAGGCTCATTCATAAAGTCAGGAGGTATGGGATACAGGGTGATTTGGCTGTCTGGATTCAGAATTGGTTGACTGACAGGAGGCAGAGAGTGGTTGTAGATGGTAAGTATTCTGCCTGGAGGTCAGTGCTGAGTGGTGTCCCACAGGGCTCTGTTCTTGGGCCTCTGCTCTTTGTACCTTTATAAATGACTTGGATGAGGAGGTTGAGGGGTGGGTTAGTATGTTTGCTGATGACACAAAAGTTGGAGGTGCCAGGTGATAGTATCGAGGGCTATTGCAGGCTTCAGTGAGACATTGACAGAATGCAGAGCTGGGCTGAGAAATGGCAGGTGGAATTCACCCTGGATAAATGCAAAATGATGCATTTTGGAAGGTCGAACTTAAATGCTAAATATAGGACAGCGGGTGTTCAAGTGCATAACTCCCTCAAAGTTGCCACCCAGGTGGATAAGGTTGTTAAGAAAGCATATGGTGTTTTGGCTTTCATTAACAGGGGATCGAGTTTAAGAGCCGTGAGGTTATGCTGCAGCTCTACAAAACCCTGGTGAGACCACACTTTGAATATTGTGTTCAGTTCTGGTCACCCTATTATAGGAAAGACGTGGAGGCTTTGGAGGGGGTGCAAAGGAGGTTTACCAGGATGCTGCCTGGGCTGGAGGGCTTGTCTTACGAGGAGAGGTTGACTGAGCTCGGACTTTTCTCTCTGCAGAGAAGGAGGAAGAGAGGTGACCTGATCGAGGTGTACAGGGTAATGAGAGGCATGGATAGAGTCGATAGCCAGAGACTTTTCCCCAGAGCAGGATTGACTGCCACGAGGGGTCATAGTTTTAAGGTGTTAGGAGGAAGGTATAGAGGAGATGTCAGAGGGAGGTTCTTCACCCAGAGAGTTGTGAGCGCATGGAATAGTTTACCAGTGGTAGTCGTGGAAGCGGAGTCATTAGTGACATTTAAGCGGCTGCTGGACATGCACATGGACAGCAGTGAATTGAGGGGAAAGTAGGCTAGTTTATTTTATTTTTGGATTAGGATTATTCCACGGCACAACATCGTGGGCTGAAGGGCCTGTACTGTGCTGTACTTTTCTATGTTCACTGCAGTTAAAAGGCTGCCAACATCGTCGAAGGCCCATCACATCCTGGTAATGATCTCCTACAACCTCTTCCATCAGGCAGAAGATACAGGAGCGTGAACACATGCACCAGCAGGTTCAGGAACAGCTTCCTTCTTGCCATTATCAGACTGTTAAATGGACTCTAGCCTCAAACGATGGAACCTGTATTCCCCTGAGTCTTTTTGATCTGTGCATCCTTTGCTTGCAGTGATCTGCCTGTACCGCTCATAAACAATGCTTTCCACTGTATTTCAGTACACTTGACAAAACATTTAAAATCAAATCAAAAATCAATTGGACCAGCCCTCACAATCTCTTCTGGCAGCTCATTCCTTGCATGCACGACCCTCTGCATGAAAATGTTGTCATTTAATCCTTTTTAAATCTTTTCTTGCTCGTCCTAAGCCTATGCCCACTAATTTTGGATGCCCCTACCCGAGAGAAAAGACCTTGGCTATTCACACTATCAATGCCCTCATGATTTTATAAACCTCTATAAAGTAACCCTTCAGCCTTTGACACTCCAGAGAAAATAGCCCTAGCCTATTCAACCTTTCCCAATGCAAACCATTCAATCCTGGCAACATGCTTGCAAGTCTTTTCTGAACCCTATCAAATTTTTCAACATCTTTACTATAGCAGGGAGTCCAGAACTGAATGCAATAGTCCAGAAGTGGACTAATCAATGTCCTGGACAACCACATGGCCTCCCAACTCCTATTCTCAAAGTACTGACCAATAATGTCTCCTTCACTATCCTGTCTAACTATAACTCCACATTCAAGGAACTATGAACCTGCACTCTACAGTCTCTTTGTTCAGCAACACTCCCCAGGACCTTACTATTAAATGTATAAGTCCTGCCCTGATTTGCCTTTCCAAAATGCTGCACCTCATATGTATCTAAATTATTAACCATCTGCCACTCCTCAGCCCATTTGTTACACTCTGAGGTAACCTCCTTTGCTGTACCCTACACCACGTATTTTGTATCATCTGCAAACTTACGAACCATACCTCCTACGTTCACACCCAAATCATTTATATCAATGAAAAACAGCAATGGAAACAGCACCCATCATCACATGCAATTTCCCATTCTCAAATCCATGTCAACTATACTCAGTCAAATTATTATTCTCTAAATGGCCATCAATTCCATCTTTATGATAGATTCTAGCATTTCCCCACTAGTGGGTGAGGGCTAATAGGTCTGTAGTCCCCTGTTTTCTCTTGTTCTCACTTTTTAAGTAATGAGGTGGCATTTGCTCACTTCCAATCTGCAAGAATCATTCTAGAATCTAAAACAGTTTGGAAGATGATCGCCAAAGAATTGACTGTCTCACTAGTGGCCTCCTTCAACTCTCTGGGATGTAGAATATGAGATCCTGTGGATTTACGAACTCTTAGGCTCATTAATTTCTCCAGTACAGTCTTCTCACTGATGCTAACTTGCTTCAGTTTCTGGTTCTCACTGATCACTCGGGATTCTGCTTCTGGGAGATTTCTTGCATTGCCTTCTGTGAAAACAGAACAAAGTAGATATTGAGGATAACAAAATGTGAAGCTGGATGAACACAGCAGGCCAAGCAGCATCTCAGGAGCACAAAAGCTGACGATTCTGGCCTAGACTCTTCATCAGAGAGGGGGATAGGTTGAGGGTTCTGAAATAAATAGGGAGAGAGGGGGAGGCAGACCAAAGATGGGTAGAGGAGAAGATAGGTGGAGAGGAGAGTATAGATGGGAAGGTGGGGAGGGGATAGGTCAATCCGGGAAGGACAGACAGGCCAAGGAGGCGGGATGAGACTGTTAGGTGGGAAATGGAGGTGCGGCTTGAGGTGGGAGGAGGGGATAAGTGAGAGGAAGAACAGGTTAGGGAGGCGGAGACAGGCTGGGCTGGTTTTGTGATGCAGTGGAGGGAGGAGACAAGCTGGGCTGGTTTTGGGATGCAGTGGGGGAGGGGAGATTTTGAAGCTTGTGAAGTCCACATTGATACCACTGGGCTGCAGGGTTCCGAAGCGGAATGTGAGTTGCTGTTCCTGCACCCTTCGTGTGGCACCATTGTGGCACTGCAGGAGGCCCATGATGGACATGTCATCTAAAGAATGAGAGGGGGAGTGGAAATGGTTCACGACCGGGAGGTGCAGTTGTTTATTGCAAACCGAGCGGAGGTGTTCAGCAAAGTGGTCCCCAAGCCTCCGCTTGGTTTCCCCAATGTAGAGGAAGCCACACCGGGTACAATGGATACAGTATACTACATTGGCAGATGTGCAGGTGAACATCTGCTTAATATGGAAAGTCATCTTGGGGCCTGGGATGGGGTGAGGGAGGAGGTGTGGGGGCAAGTGTAGCACTTCCTGCGCTTGCAGGGGAAGGTGCCAGGTGTGGTGGGGTTGGAGGGCAGTGTGGAGCGAACAAGGGAGTCACGGAGAGAGTGGTCTCTCCAGAAGGCAGACAAGGGTGGGGATGGAAAAATGTCTTGGGTGGTGGGGTCGGATTGTAGATGGCAGAAGTGTCAGAGGATGATGCGTTGCATCCGGAGTTGGTGGGGTGGTATGTGAGGACGAGGGGTAATCTCTTAGGGCGGTTGTGGCGAGGGCTGGGTGTGAGGGATGTGTTGCGGGAAATGCGGGAGACATGGTCAAGGGCGTTCTCGACCACTGCGGGGGGAAAGTTGCAGTCCTTGAAGAACGCAGCCATTCCTTACCACTTTCCTATTCCCCGTGCCGCTGGCTGTTGGCTGTAACAGGAGGGGAATTTAAATGTGACTGAGACTGAGATAGACTGCTGGCAGTGAAAGTGAAACTGCTGGGGTGAAAATTGAATATCTTTACCCAGTCTGGCCTGTGTGTGAACCCAGGCCCAAAGAAAAGTGGTTGATTTACAACTGCCTCCTGAAATCACCTACAAACCATTCAGTTGTGTTCAAGGAAGACAGTGGATTCCACCTTGTCAAGGTCAAAGTAAGGATTCGTAATAAATGTTGGCCTTGCAATGACACTATATCCCATGAATGACTGAAAATAAATGTAAAGTGTAGCTCGTGTTGCAATAATGATAGTGTTTTGTCAGCTTATATGCCAACCAGGGTTCAAACCTCTGATAATGAGCATGGGTCTCCAGCCTGGCCTAAAGAGAAAGTACAGCCAACTAACATTACACTATCGTGAGGAGCTGGAGGAACACAGCAGGCCAGGTAGCATCAGAGAAACAGGAAAGCTGAAACCCTCGAAGAATTTGTTGTTCTAATGATACAGAGACCTCCTGCTCTTCCATTCTCTGACTCATGCACAGAGTTTAGAGCATGTTAGAACATTGCACCTACTCAGCAACCCAGGCTTTGAAGTGAACTTTCTCTGTGAGGGACAGTTGTGCTTGGAGGTGGTGTCTTTTTTTCATCTCTGTGCAAGAGATTTGTTGGGTTTATTTCCTCACCTACACTCCAACATTGAATAAATTCAAAGTCAATCTGATGATCCTCAACTCCACTTTTCCTACAACCCTTGGTTCCCTTTACTGATTAAAAACTCTAAAGGTAGAGTTGCTGTAGTCCCACTCTGTTGTTAGACAGAGACCAACTGGTGGTGGCTTAACCTGAGAGTGACTGCCCTTCAGACAAGTTGAAAGGTCGAGAGAAAAGTTCTTCATGGTAATTTAGTTGATGTGGGAATTCAGCCCATCATGTCGGTATGATACTGTCTCACAAACCTTCTGCCCAGCCCACTGAGCGAACAAAAAACCTATCTAACTAGCGTTGAATTTTTAATGACCCAGCCTTACCATTTTTCTGCAGTAAAGAATTCCACAGATCCGCTCCACACTGAGAGAACAAAGAACCCACTTTCTCGTTGTCTTAAATGTGGAATGCCTCACTCTGAGATGATGTCCTCTCGTCCTAGACTCTCCACAAGGGGAAGCCATCCTCCTGCATCTACCCTAGTCAAGTTCCCTAGGAATTGCATATGAATATTACTTAACCGGTGAAAACCTAGCTGACCAAAAAGATCCAGCAGACCTTGCAAAGAAGCCTGTAATCAGAGGGGAAGGCATTCCATGATGATACACACAGTGGGCCCAAGAGATTAACCAACCTATTGATCAGCACAGTGTGTTTGCTCTTAAAATGAGATTATTGATCAGCAAGGTTATTAGGTCTTGCTTGTAAAACATGATTAGGACCTAGAGGCATCTATTCGGATGAGCAAAGGGATTGAGAACTGTGTAAGGAGTGAGAACTGCAAGACGTACCATCAGAGGTGGGCAACGTTTTGAAGCAGATAGATGATATACATTTGTCAAACTAGAATGTGTCTCGCTGCAGCTATGTTCCTGCTAAAGGTCCAAATGAAACACCCAGGTGCTTGGTCCTTACGTGTAATAGTTCAGATAAACAAAATGATGACAGAGATAGCTTAATCAATGAAATGATCACATTCAGCAATGAATTGACCTCCCATAGATAAAGAGGCTCTCAGTCACAGGATTGCAAACTGCTCAGCCTATGTCCAAATACTGAGATTTGAACAATAAATTGAATATTGGAAATTTCAAATCCATTGTGAATTTTGTCATGCTGAAGCTATGGAAGTTATAAAAGAGCTGGGCATAGATTTATCTAAGATTAATAATTCCCATGGAAAATTCAGGAGAAGCTCGTTCACTGAGAAAGTAGTTAAATACACACCATCATGTGGACTAGCTGAAGTGAATAGCAAAGATGCTATCAGGAGGATTACTGTTATTAAGTTTATAAGACTGTTAATGTTACTTTCAATTGAGGCAAAATGAAGGGGGTCAAGTGTCACGTTTGGAAGGAAGCCTGTGTAATGTATTTCTTGGAGATTAAAGTAGACCCACATTACTTTATTAGGAAGAAGGTGCAAGGTGTTTTATGTCTGGAGACAATGATTCTCCAAAAGCAAGTTTTGAGAATATCAGGCTGCAAACAATTCTACTTTAAGCCATTTAGTTCATTGTCTATTTAGTTCCAAGATGAAAGAGAGTTAGACACTCAAGAGTTGCTAATAAAGGGGATAATATTTCATCCTTTGATTTTGTATAGGCCAAACAAACTTAGGTTACTTTGCCTGAACATTTATTCATACAAGCACATGACGTATACCGGTCAAAATTGGTGTACAACTCTCCAAGCTGTTACAAAACGATTGCAATACGCTATTTTTATCCGATGTTTTTATTTTGAATAAAAAGGTTACATATTTATACACTCGTCGTTATCCGATAGTGTTTATTCTATTTTACTTTGCAAATTTGGGCACTCGTCTATATTATCCAATCGTATTCAAATTTGTACACATTATTATAATATCCAATTAAATCATAGATGTTCTTCTGAGTACATTATTGAAACAAATCATTGCCTGTTCACATCTACCAACTGTAAGTACGCATTTTGTAATTATCAAAATTTTTTACTACTTTTCACCAATCAGCGTTACTGGGAGGACTAGGGCAACATGCACTAATAGCCAATTATATCATTGCAGAACCCTCTAACTGATGCATAGTGTAGAAACAATGTTATTCATGCTTCAACTGAGGATAGAGTGGAGTTGCTGAAGATGTGGCTCCTCTGCTTGGAGCAGTTTGTGGGAAAGGCCTCTAAGATAGAGTCCAGACAGAGTGCCATCCTGGTGTGCTATGCTCTGGAGAATTGGAGCAGACAATGAGGTGGCATGCTGGATGCTGAGGAACTGGGAGATAGAGAGCAGGCCTCTGAGGGAGAGGAAGAGGAGGATGAGGATGTTGAGAAGCTGGAAACTCTCCTGGTGCATGACAGCGTTGAGCTGCGTTGATCACTACAAATCAGATAAAACCAGCTCTCACTGACCAACACCCAGTTCCAGTCATGTGAGAGCTCAAGTGCAGCAGGCAATTGTGGGCTGTCAAACGACCATTGGTCAAGGTGCCAGAATTTTCTTGCATTGTGAGAGTGAACTGCAGCCTCTATAAGTTTTGATTGTGCTCACTTTCAGTGACTGTTAATAAATTGTCCAAATGTTTGCCTCACCCGCTGGGCAGTGCTGATCTACAGAAGGTACTGGGCACAGAGTGGTGGTGACTTAGAGAGGGTGATTGGCAGGAAATAGCTAAGGACAGGTCAGCTGCATGTCAGATGGTCAGACAGCAACTGCGTCAAGTTAATAGAGTTGATGTGCCAGGAAGTGTGGGTTATGCCAGCTTTGTGCCATGTTTAGGACAGCTTTCCAATACATTTCTGGTGAAGAGCAACTGGGGAATGTCAATGCTTGGCCAGTTTTTCAGCAAGCGTTTAAAACTGATATCAGGGATGCTAGGTATAGAATCATAGAGCCATAGTTGGACCAAAGAGTATGTTTCTGTGCTGTACATCTCTGTGATTCTGTAAAAACTAATTGACCAAATTGGTTCTTTGTTCCCCAAAGTCAATCTTTACAGTAAAAGCAGTTTTTATTTCTCTTTTCCTAAAAAAAAATGCAAGTTTATATTGGAGATATTTCAAGGGATAATCATCTGTACATCTATATTTCTGACAGTGAATGTTAATCTATTATAGTATCTAAAGCACAGAAACAGACCCTTCGGTCTAACTTGCCCATACCAATCATATTCCCATTTGCCAGCATTTGGCCCATATCCCTCTAAATCCTCTTATTCAAATTCCCATCCAGGTGTCTTTGAAATGTTGTACTAATACCAGCCTCCCTCATTTCCTCCAGCAGCTAGTTCCACACACAAATGACCCTCTAAGTGAAAAAGCTGACCCTTAGGTCAATTTGTATCTTTTCCCTGCTCATCTTAAACCGTGCCCTCCAGTTTTGGATTCCCCAACCCTGGGAAAAAAGACCTTGTCTATTCAGCCTATCCATGTCCCTCATGATTTTATGATCCAATCCATGATAATGAAAAAGTGCAAGTGTGGAATCGAGCTGGCATTGAGTGAAAGGATTGCCGGGGCTTGGACAGACAGCTGCTTTCTGTCACCTTGTGCTGAAAGATGGGTTCACAAATTCTGCAAACTGGTTGAAATCTTTAGCTTTCAAGATGACTTCACAAAGACCGTGACTTCAGTGAGGTGCAGCAACATGGAAAAAAGCCTTACCAGGCCCCAAGGAGAAAAACCCTCCAACAAATTCAACAAAAATTGTTGCCAAACCAAAAGGAAGATTCAGCCCCGAATCTCCTCTTACCTTTACCCAAGGGACATTGGCTACTTTATTCATCTTCTTAATGAATGAATGGGAATGGGAATTCTGAAAATGTGAGATTTTTTTTCTGAGAATTTCCCAGAGTGCTTATTAAATTGGCGCAACGTTCTCCAAGGAGAGGGGAAACTTCATGACCGAAGAATTTTCAAACAGCACAATAATAATTGCAAGGAGCTTCTGCATAATTTGAACAAAATGGCTAGAGAAACTCAGCAGGTCCGGCAGTATCTGTGGAGAGTGAAACAAGAGTTAAATGTTTTGAACCCAGTGATCCTTCTTGAGAAATAACAAAACTTGGTTGAGTGTCAGGCTTTTAAAGGACATTGCTCCAATCCGGCATATCCAGTGAGAGGCAAATGATGAAGGGTCATTGGATCAAAATGTTAACTCTGCTTTCTCTCTACACATACTGCCAGACCTGCTAAGTTTCTCCAACACTTTCAGCTTTTGTTTCCAATATCTAGCATCCGCAATTCTTTGTTTTGTTTTACCACAGCAATGTAATTTTTGTTGGCCACGAAAATTAGAAGGCGGCATTCTCTTTATAACAATACCATAATTGATGTTAACAACTCATGTACAGACTCATATAGCATCATTAGACTGCGAAAGGAGCCCATCTGCATAACACTGCTACCTTGCCCTTACGGTGATTTTAACATCAGGCTTAAATATGAATGAATGATTCTGGTCCAGGCCCCCCACCGAACTGGGGCCCACCTGTCTATAAACCCATGCAATTTTGTCTCACTGAAGGGAAGTGGCTGGTTTACCACAAACTCAGCAGAGGTTAAGAGTAGAGGGGATCAGTCTTGTAAATTTTCTCTGTATTTTCTCTAGTGCCTGTAAATACAACCCTGTGATTGTTGGGCATTGGCTCCATTTCTTTTCATTCGGCTGTGCCCAGCATTGTCAGAACATCATAACCTGAGTCAGTAGGTCACAGAGTCATAGAGTCACAGGGCTGTACCACACAGAAACAGACCCTTCAACCCAAATTGTCCATGCTGACCGGATATTCTACATTAATCTAGTCCCACTTGCCAGCTTTTACTCCATGTGTCTCTGAATCCTTCCTACTCATATGTCCATTTAGATGCCTCTTATATGTTGTACTTGTACCAGCCTCCACCACTTCCTCTGGCAGCTCGTTCCATATGTACACTATTCTCTGCCCCTTAGGTCCCTTTTAAATCTTTCAGCTGTCACCTTAAGCCTGTGCCCTCTTGTTTTGGACTCCTCTACCCTGGAAAAATGACCTTGGCTATTCATCCTATCCATAACACTCATGATTTTATAAACCTCTATAATGACACCTGTCAATCTCTGACACTCAGCCTATTCAGCCTCTCCCTGTAGCTCAAACCCTCCAGGCCCTGGCAACATCCTTGTAAACCTTTTCAGAATCCTTTCAAGTTTACAAGGATAATGCTTGGATTTCAGGCGTTAGGCTATCAGAAGAGATTTTACAAATGAGGCCTGTTTTCTCCAGACTTTAGAAGGTCAAGGAGTGATCTGATCAAAGTCTTCAAGATATTGACAAGAAAAGATAGTATAGGCGAAGATAAACTATTTCCACTGGTTTGAGTTCTGAGGAAGGGTCACCGGACTCCCAAACGTTAACTCTGATGTTTTCTTCACAAATGCTGCCAGACCTGCCGAGCTTTTCCAGAAACTTCTGTTTTTGTACACTGGTTGTGGATTCTACAACTTGGGGTCATAGTCTAAAAATTAGGGCCAGACCATTCAGGAGAGATTTTAGGAAATACTTCTACACACAAAGGATGGTAGAGGTGCGGAACTGTCTTCCACAAATGGCAGTTGATGCTAGATCTGTTGTTAATTTTAAATCTGAGACAGACAGTTTATTTTTTTCAAGCAAAGGTATTTTGGAATAAGGGACAAAGGCAGGTTTACGGAGCTAAGCTGCCGGATCAGCCATGATCTCATTGAATGATGGAACAGCCTTGAGGGGCTGAATGGCCTACTTCTTTTCCTATGTTCCTATTTCAATGCTGTTTGTCAGAAACTTTTGTGTTCAATCAGCTACTGTGTTTTCTAAATTATAGCCGTGACTGTGGTTGTGTTGGGTACTTAGTACCCAAAGAGTTCACTGACATCATGAGGTAAGCTCCGCCCATCATGTTAGAGAGGACAGTTGCTGGGAGAAGCTACCCAGCCTTCAGTCTTAAATGCATTGATACCATTTGCTTCAAATATTCCTCATGGTCGTGAATTCCATATTTTCAACACTTTCAAGGTAAAGAGATTTTTTCCGAATTCCTTATTGGACCTTAGGTGGTGATTATGTTATATCACTAGTCTCTAGTTACCCTCTTCCCAATAAGTGGAAGCATTCCCTGTACGTCTGCTCCTATCTTGACTTTTCACAACTGTAAAGACTTCAATTGGCTCATTCTTAAACACTCTTCTTTCAAAAGAAATCTAGTCAACCCTTCGTAGATTTCTAGTGTCATCCCAGGAAATTTTCTCGGTATCTTCTCTCAATCCTTCCTACATTATGGAGGCTAAAGCTATAAACAGTACTTTAAGTGTAGTCTAATGAAAGTTCAATATATGTTTAACATAACTTGCTTACTTTTCAATAGTATCCTGCAATTTTTCCCTCTTCAGTCAATAATCTTCTAATTAATAACACCAACAACTTAAACTTATATAGCACATTTGATAGAGTAAAGTGCCAAGGCACTTTACAGGAGTCTTGCCAAACAAACGACATATTTCTCTGAATTTCTCTCTGCTTACTTAACACAGAATTAGACAGTTGTGGCTTGGAGCCCTGCAGATGGTGGTGTTACATTTAAACTAGGCTGACGGCTGACATGATGACGAACAAGTGCTGTATTGTCAGGGGTGACATTAGACCAGGTCAGCATCAGGTAGCTTTAAATGATATTAAAGCGTCTTTTTTCAATCCTGAGTTAGAAAATTCATGGTAGCCTGGCTGACATAAATAGCTCAACAAATGAACTTATAAATTAGGATCAAGAGTAGACTATTTAGTCCTTCAATCCATATTCAGTTAGATTCTGGCCAGAAATATTACTTCATCTCACCACCTACCCCACAGAACCTTTCAGCCCCTCAGTTATCCAGAATCTATCTCCTCCTGTCTTAAAAAGATTCAAAGACTCTGCTTCCACTATTGTTTGAGGAAGAGAGTTCTACACACCCTTAACGCTCCAGAAAAATAGCTTCCCTCAACTTAGTCTCAAATGGGTGACTCCCAAATCAATCAAGATCACCAAAAGGAAAACCAAGCCACTATTTACTGAAGTTTGCTATTGCAAAATTGTCTGCTGTTATCAACATATTAGGATGTTCTGAACTTGCTACATTATACTTCGTGGATCTCAGCCTGCTCTTTGCTGCTGACCTTGAGATCATCAAGTTAAGGAGGAGAACATAATTCAATTTAATCAGTGAAATTTAACACATGAACTTCAAATGAGAACAGGATAAAGATTGAGAAATGGCAAGGAAATCTGTTTTACTTTACTTAATTGTTTATATATATTTTTAGATTAATACAGCAGGTTAAAGAAGAGTGAAGTTTATATTGCCAGAGATGGGCATCATTGGCTGGGCCTTGTTCGCCCCAATTGCCCTTCAGAAGTGGAGGTAAGCTGCAGTTCCTGGCCTGGGCGAACACCCACAGTATCGTTAGAAAGTAATTTTCTGGATTATGACCCAGCTACAGTGAAGGAACGGTGATGTATTTCCAAGACAAGATGGTGTTTGGCTTGGAGAGGAGCTTGCAGTTGGTGGCATTCCCATGTATCTGCTGCCTTAGTCCTTCCAGATGGTTGGTGTCACAGGTTTGGAAGCATAAAATGTAGGAGCAGAAATAGGCCATTCAGCCCATGGCCCTACTCCACCATTCAATGAGATCATGCCTGATATGATACTCCTCAACTCCAATTTCCTGATAATATCTTGAGGTATGAAAATGAAGAGAATGTTCAATATGTAATTATTTATCATTCAGTATGATACTGGTCAATCTGACCACAGCCTGTATTTCCACCTCCCTCCCTACACCTCCCCCACCAACACCCCTACCTCCTCAGATGTAACATCAAAGTAGAACAAAGCTCCAAACTCAGGTAACATATATCAACATTTAGATGTGCTTTATCATGTCCACCTGGACACACAATTTTGATTTTGTGCTTTACTTTTCTAAACTCTGATAATTTCAATTAGACATTGAGCCGATAATACATTTACAGATCCAGGTGCATCTTGAGTGAGCCTGTAAGACTCCCAATAGTCAGGTGGAAATTGAGGAACAAATACTTAGAAAGATCTCAGATATACATAAGAATAATAAGGCTATAATAAAAGAGGATTTTAACTTTTCAAACCTAGACTGGGATTGCCATAGTGTTAGGGGCTTGGATGGTGAGGAATTTGTTAAATATGTTCCAGAAAATTTTCTTTGTCAATATATAGATGTACCCAGAGGAAAAGAAGCAAAATATGACCTTCTTTTGGGAAATAAAGTAGGGCAAGTGACGAAAGTGTCAATTGGGGAGCACCTTGGGGCCAGTGATCATAATTCTACTAGTTTTAAAAAAGTAATGGGAAAAGATAGATTTTGTATAAAAGTTAAAGCTCTTACTTGGAGTTTTGAATTTTATGAAACTGCTGGGATCAAGATTTGTCATGTGCCATGTGAGTGTGAGGTTCAGAGAGTGAATCAGTGGGACTTAAGGTCAGTGTGGGATGTTAAGGGAAATGGAGGAGGAAGGCATTACTGTGTCTTGTTTCCTTATGACTCTCACAGGTCCAGTGGGGATAGGGGTACGCCAGGCACTATAGTTCAACAAGGATGTTTCACCAGAAACCATCTGTGCAAGAGGAGGAATGCGGGAGATTTGAAAAGGATAAAGGTTTGTGGGAAGTAAGCAGTCAATAGTTTCACCAGTGAGAATCTAGGCAGAGAAGAAAAGGGAGGCAGCCTGTAGCAGACTGGCCATTTTTGGGAGGGGTTGCTGTGTGGTCAAAGTAGGTTTAAGCATGGGCTTGAGAGAAGACAGAACTTCATCGAGGAAGATGAGCAGCAACAAGTTAATGGCAAGGTAAACTTTCCATTTTTCCCTTAAGCCCTCCAATTGTTAAAGGGGCAGAGATGGCAGTTAGTGGAGTGGAATGTTCCTCCTGTCAAATGTGAGAAATCAGGGAGCAATTGACTGTCTCCAATGACTATGTCTGCAGGATTTGTGTCCAGCTGCAGCTCCTCTCAGATTGCATGGATTGGTTGTAGCAACCGTTGGAAGCAGTGAGGGAGCATACCGAAGGTAGAGAGTGTGAGCGACTATAGTTTCAGGGAGGTGGTCACACTGCAGGGTACTGTCAGGTAGACAGGCAATCTTCAGGAGAGGTAGGCACAGAGTGCAGCATGTTCTTGTGGCTATCCCTCTGTCAAATAAGTATATTATTTTGGATACTATTTGGGGTGGAAGGAAAGCCACTCATGGGAAAATAGCAACAGCAGCAGGTCTGTGGCACCATGACTCTAGCTCTGCTGTAAAGCAGACTATGGCAAAATCCAAGAGAGCCATGGTGATAGGGGTCTTTCTTGTCAGGGACACAAATAGGTGAGTCTGTGGTCGGCCCCTTGGTGGTGTCATCAAACAGAGAGACCTAGGGGTTCAGATACATAGTCCTTTGAAAGTTGAGACACAGGCAGACAAGGGTGGTTGAGGAGACATTTAGCATGCTTGCCTTCATTGCTCAGACCAATGAGTATCGGAGTTGGGACGTCATGTTAAAGTTGTACAGGATGTTGGTGAGGTCACTTTTGGAATACTATGGACAGTTCTACCCACCCTGCTATGGGAAGAATGTTATTAAACTAGAAGGGGTGCAAAATAGATTTATCAGGGTGTTGCCAGGCCTGGAGGGTTTGAGTTATGAAGATAGGATGGGTAGACTGGGACATTTTTCACTGGAGTGTACGAGGTTGAAGTGTGACCTTACAGAGGTTTATAAACTTATGTCAGGCATAGACAAAGTGAACAGCAAAAGCCTTTTCCCCCAGGGTGGGGGAGTTCAAAACTATAGGGCATAATTTAAATGAAAGGAGGAAGACTCAAAAGGGACTTGAGAGGCAACATTTTCACACAGAGGGTGGTCTGTGTATGGAACGAACTGCCAGAGGAAGTGATATAGACAGGTACAGTTACAACATTTGAAAAATATTTGGACAGAAATGTGAATAGGAAAGGTTAGAGGGGTATGGGCCAAACGCAGGCAAGTGGGACTAGTTTAGTTTGGGGATCTTGGCCAGCATGGACTAGTTGGCCCAAAGGGTCTGCTTCTGTGCTGTATGATTCTATGACTCGGCAATGAGGTAGGCATGGATAGGATGTTTCCTCTTCTGCGCCAATCCAGTACTTTTTTCAAATTAGGAGTCACCCTTTCAGGAAAATGATGAGGAGAATGTTCCTCTCTCAGAAAGTTATGAAAGTGAAAAGACACTGTTTGTACCTTCGAGACAGCAGTGGGTAAATTCTCGGGTTATTTTGGGAGAGACAGAAAGGTGAAATTCAAAACACAAACAGATCAGTGATGACTTTATTGAATGAGGAGCAGACTTGGGGACAGAATGGTCTACTTGTGCTTCTCTTTCGTATGTTAGAAAATTTGAATTTTGTTAGGGCTGGTACTGAGAGTAGGCAAATACAAGATGGGAACGACTTGTAAATCCAATCCTTTGGACCCCATGAATCTTTCAGAAATCTGATGGGCAGAATGGCCTTGTTTTTGGCCTCCCGTTCTCTGATTCCAAGTTATCTTTCCATTCCTGCAGTCTTTTCAATTTTCACAGAATTCTTACAGCACAAGAGGAAGCTCTTTGGGGCCTGCCAAAGTTTCTAAAACCCCAAAGACTTTCAGTTTCTTCAGACAAAACAGTCAAAAGACTTTCCAAAAACACTGAATCTCCCAAAACATTAACTCTGATTTCTCTCCACAAAATGCTGCCAGACCTGCTGAGTTTTTTCCTGCAATTTTTGTTTCTGCTTCCAAAAGATATCCTTCAAATAAATTGATCAGCTAACAAATTCTGCATTGTTTCATAAGAAGAAAACAATTTTGTTTTTCAGCAAATTAAATATCATTATCTAGGTGCTCTGTTTGTAAACATTAGAGAACAAACATTGCTCAGAAAATACAATCAATAAGAGTAGCTCATTTGTGAGTTTTTTACTGTGGAAAACTTGGCCAACACATCACTGAATATGATTGCTAGTTACTGGAAAGAAAGTACCTGGATATATTAAAGACAAGTTATCAGGAGAGAAATCATTGGAAGTAGAAAACACTTGTTGAGAGAGAAACAGAGTTCACGTTTTGAGGTCGGTATGACTTCTTCAGAGAAAGAAGAGTCATACCAGACTGAAATCTGTTTCTCCCTCTACAGATTCTGCACTGACTGTGTCTGTTTCTGATTTTCAGCATCCACAGTATTCTGCTTTTATGTAAATGTCAGTTGCTGCTGTAAAGCAACAGTGCTGAAGAAAGGGTCTGAAGAAAGTTCTCAGGAAGGGCCACCAGACTCGAAGTGTTAACTTCTTTTTCCTTCACAGATGCTGGCAGACCTGCTGAGCTTTTCCAACAACTTTGTTTTTGTTACTGAAGAAATTGAATTCTTTTTTCAATCTTCCCTCCCTCCTGCGAGGTATCGACTCCCGAAATCCATGTTTACTGTCATTTAATCACTTAATTGATTTTTCACTTTGGTGCTATCCTATTCTACATGCCTTGTGTTGAAATCCTCCTTTACATCGCTTTTGTACGTACGAACCAGAAATCTGTAAATGTTATAACAATCAGGAAACAAGCACTTCCAGGGGTTTACTACACTTGATTCATCAAAATATTACTTGCATTCAATATAGCTTAGCAGTTAGGGCAGGACTTGTGGCAAGGTCTTCAATAACGCAGGGCAAGACGATGGCCCAGTGGTATTATTGCAGGACTGTTACCCCAGATCATGTTTTGGGGATCTGAGTTCAAATCCCACCACAGCAGATGGTGAAAGCTGAATTCAATAAATATCTGGAAGTAAGCATCTAATCATGGCAATAAATCCATCGTCAATTGTAGGGGAGAACCCAGTCTGGTTCACTGATGCCTTTTAGGGAAGGAAATTGCCATCCTTTCCTAGTCTGGCTCATCCATGACTCCAGACCCCCAGCAATGTTTTTGAATCTTAACTGCCCTCCAGACAACTAGGGTTGGATAATAAATGCTGCCGAGCCGGCGACACCCTCATCCCGTGAATAATTTTTGTAAAAATCAGAACAATTCAATGTTTACTGAGTAGGCAGTTAGATCAAGGTAATCAGAAGAGAAGGTTGTTACTTAGGAAGATGGAGTAGAAACTTTGTCCCAAAGGGTATTCTGCAGTAGGCTCTGAGCTATTGGAATTAGGAGAAGTTTGGGATCAGGGAGGTAGCTTTTATCCATTCACAGGATGAGGATGTTGCAAGTTGGGCACAGAATTTATTGCCTGCCCCTAGTCTCACTTGAGAAGGTGGCAGTGAACTGCCTTCGAGATCCACAATGCTCTTAGAGAGGGAATTCCGGGATTTTGACCCAGCGACTGTGAAGGAATGGCAGTATATTTCCAAATCAGCATGGTTTGTAGCTCAGAAGGGATCTTGCAGGTGGCATTGCTCCCATGAATCTGTTCCCACTCTTCTTCCAGATGGAAGTGACCGTGGCTTCAAAGGTGATCTCTGAAGATCTTTGGTGAATTTCTGCAGTGTATGTTGAAGTTGCTGCAGTTATGTGTTGGTGTTAAGGCTAAGGCTAAGGAAAAGCCCTGGGAATTTTTGGGACTGAGGAGAAGCTGTGTGCCCTTGATAATTGTCTGACTGAGAAGCAAACGGAAAGACGTCCACAAGCTGTATCAGAGATAATAGGAACAGCAGATGCTGGAGAATCCGAGATAACAAGGTGTAGAGCTGGATGAACTCAGCGGGCCAAGCAGCATCTTAGAAGCGGGAAAGTTGACATTCGGGCCGAGACTCTTCATCAGAAAAGGGGGATGGGGAGAGGATTCTGAAATAAATAAGGAGAGAGGGGGAGGCGAACCGAAGATGGATAGAGGAGAAGATAGGTGGAGAGGAGACAGACAAGTTAAAGAAGCAGGAACGGAGCCAGTAAAGGTGAGTGTAGGTGGGGAGGTAGGAAGGGGATAGGTCAGTCCAGGGAGAATGGACAGGTCAAGGGGGTGGGATGAGGTTAGTAGGAAAGAATTGGGGGTGCTGCTTGTGGTGGGTGGAGGGGATAGGTGAGAGGAAGGACAAGTGAGGGAGGCAGGGATGAGCTGGTCTTGATTTGGAATGCAATAGGGGGAGGGGAGATTTTGAAGCCTGTGAAATCCACATTGATACCATTGGGCTGCAGGGTTCCCAAGCGGAATATGAGTTGCTGTTCCTGCAACCTTCGGGTGGCATCATTGTGGCACTGCAGGAGGCCCAGGATCGACATGTTGTCTGAGGAATGGAAGGGGGAGTTGAATAGGTTTGCGACTGGGAGGTGCAGTTGTTTACTGCGAACCAACTGTAGGTAGAACATAGAACATAGAACAGTACAGCACAGAACAGGCCCTTCAGCCCACAATGTTGTGCCGACCATTGATCCTCATGTATGCACCCTCAAATTTCTGTGAACATATACATGTCCAGCAGTCTCTTAAATGACCCCAATGACCTTGCTTCCACAACTGCTGCTGGCCACGCATTCCATGCTCTCACAACTCTCTGTGTAAAGAACACGCCTCTGACATCCCCTCTATACTTTCCTCCAACCAGCTTAAAACTATGACCCCACGTGCTAGCCTTTTCTGCCCTGGGAAATAGTCTCTGGCTATCAACACTATCTATGCCTCTCATTATCTTGTATACCTCAATGAGGTCCCCTCTCCTCCTCCTTGTCTCCAATGAAAAAAATCCGAGCTCAGTCAACCTCTCTTCATAAGATAAGCCCTCCAGTCCAGGCAGCATCCTGGTAAACCTCCTCTGAACCCTCTCCAAAGCATCCACATCTTTCCTATAATGGGGCGACCAGAACTGGACGCAGTATTCCAAGTGCGGTCTAACCAAAGCTTTATAGAGCTGCAACAAGATCTCACGACTCTTAAACTCAATCCCCCTGTTAATGAAAGCCAAAACACCATATGCTTTCTTAACAACCCTGTCCACTTGGGTGGCCATTTTAAGGGATCTATGTATCTGCACACCAAGATCCCTCTGTTCCTCCACACTGCCAAGAATCCTATCCTTAATCCTGTACTCAGCTTTCAAATTCGACCTTCCAAAATGCATCACCTCGCATTTATCCAGGTTGAACTCCATCTGCCACCTCTCAGCCCATCTCTGCATCCTGTCAATGACCCGCTGCAGCCTACAACAGCCTGCTATACTGTCAACGACACCTCCAACCTTCATGTCGTCTGCAAACTTGCTGACCCATCCTTCAATCCTCTCATCCAAGTCATTAATAAAAATTACAAACAGTAGAGGCCCAAGGACAGAGCCCTGTGGAACACCACTCACCACTGACTTCAGGCAGAATATTTTCCTACTACTACCACTCGCTGTCTCCTGTTGGCCAGCCAATTCTGTATCCAGACAGCTAAGATCCCCTGCATTCCATTCCTCCTGACCTTCTGAATGAGCCTACCATGGGGAACCTTATCAAATGCCTTGCTGAAGTCCATATACACCACATCCACAGATCGACCGTCATCAACTTTTCTAATCACATCCTCAAAGAACTCGATAAGGTTTGTGAGGCATGACCTACCCCTCACAAAGCCGTGTTGACTGCATTTAATCAAGCCATGCTCTTCCAGATGGTCATAAATCCTATCCCTCAGAATCCTTTCTAACACCTTGCAGACGACAGACGTGAGACTTACTGGTCTGTAATTGCCGGGAATTTCCCCATTTCCTTTCTTGAAGAGAGAAATTACATTTGCCTCTCTCCAGTCCTCAGGTACGACTCCTGTGGAGAGCGAGGATGCAAAGATCTTCGCAAGTGGCAAAGCAATTGCATTTCTCGTTTCCCAAAGCAGCCGAGGACAAATCTGGTCTGGGCCTGGCGACTTGTCAATCTTAATGTTTGACAAAATTTTCAGCACATCAGCTTCCTCTATCTCTATCCATTCCAGCATGCATACCTGCTCTTCAAAGGTTTCATTCACTACAATGTTCGTTTCTTTTGTAAAGACAGAAGCAAAAAACTCATTTAGGGCTTCCTCTACTTCCTCAGACTCCACACACAAGTTCCCTATGCTATCCCTGATCGGCCCTACTCTCTCTTTGACCATTCTCTTATTCCTCACATAAGTATAAAATGCCTTTGTGTTCTCCCTAATCCGTTCTGCCAAGCCTTTCTCGTGCCCCCTCCTGGCTCTCCTCAGACCATTTTTGAGCTCTTTCCTCGCCTACCTGTAATCCTCTAGAGCTGAGCTTGACCCTAGCTTCCTCCACCTTATGTAAGCTACCTTCTTCCTTTTCACAAGAAGCTCCACCGCTCTCGTCATCTAAGGTTCCTTTATCTTACCCCTTCTTGCCTGTCTCAGAGGGACATATTTATTCATCACTCGCAACAACTGTTCCTTAAACAGTCTCCACATGTCTATAGTGCCTTTGCCATGGAACAATTGCTCCCAGTTCATGCTTCCTAACTCATGTCTAATCGCATCATGGTTTTCCTCTTCCCCAATTAAATATCCTCCCATTTTGCCTCATCCTCTCCTTCTCCATAGCTATGTAGAATGTGAGGCAGTTATGGTCACTATCACCAAAATGCTCTCCCACCACAAGATCTGATACCTGCCCCGGCTCATTTCTGAGCACCAAGTCTAGAATGGCCTCTCCCCTCATCGTGTTCCAGGTGTTCTGCAAAGTGGTCCCCAAGCCTCCGCTTGGCTTCCCCGATGTAGAGGACGCCACCACGGGTACAGCAGAGGCAGTATGCTACATTAGCAGATGTGCATGTGAACATCTGCTTGATGTAGGAAGTCTTCTTGGGGCCTGAGATGAGGGTGAGGGAGGAGGTGTGAGGCAGGTGTAGCACTTCCTGCGGTTGCAAGGAAAAGTGCCAGGTGTGGTGGGGCTAGAGTGGAGTGTGGAGCAGATAAGGGATTCATGCATAGAGTGGTCCCTCCAGAAAGCAGATAAGGGTGGGGATGGAAAAATGTCTTTTATGATGGGGTCAGATTGCAGATGACGGAAGTGTCGGAGGATGATGCACTGGATCCACAGGTTGGTGGGGTGATAAGTGAGGACGAGGGGGATTCTATTTTGGTTGTTATTGCGTGGACGGGGTGTAAGGGATGAGTTGTGGAAAATGCAGGAGACGCGGTTGAGGGCGTTCTCGACCATTGCCGGGGGGATGTTGTGGTCCTTGATAAACAAGGACATCTGAGATGTATGGGAGTGGAATGCCTCATCCTGGGAGCAGATGCGGCGGAGGCAAAGGAATTGGGAATAGGGGATGGCATTTTTGTAGGATGGTGGGTGGGAAGAAGTGTATTCTAGGTAGTTGTGGGAGTCGGTGAGCTTGAGATGGATATTGGTTTCCAGGTGGTTGCCTGAGATGGAAACAGAGAGGTCCAGGAAGGTGAGGGGGGTGTTGGAGATAGTCCAGGTGAACTTGAGGTTGGGGTGGAAGGTGTTGGTGAAGTGGATGAACTGTTCGAGCTCCTCGTGGGAGCACAAAGCGGCAACAATACAGTCATCAATGTAACGGAGGAAGAGGTGGGGTTTGGGGCCTGTGTAGATGCGGAAGAGGGATTGTTCCACGTAACCTACAAAGACACAGGCATAGCTTATGCCCATGTGGGTGCCCATGGCTACCGCCTTTGTCTGTAGGAAGTGGGACGAAGCGAAAGAGAAGTTGAGGGTGAGGACGAGTTCGGCTAGGTGAATGAGGGTGTCAGTGGAGGGGACTGGTCAGGCCCGCGGGTCAGGAAGAAGCAGAGGGCCGTTCAGCCATCTGCATGGGGAATGCAGGTGTATAGGGCCTGGACGTCCATGGCGTAAATGAGGTGTTGGGGACCGCGGAATTGGAAGTTCTGGAGGAATTGGAGGGCGTGGGTGGTGTCATGGATGTAGGCAGGGAGATCCTGGACCAAGGGGAAGAAAATGAAGTCCGGATAGGTTGAGATGAGTTCAGTAAGGCAGGAGCAAGCGGAGACAATGGGTCAACCAAGGCAGGCAGGTCTGTGGATTTTGGGAAGGAGATAGAAGCGGGCGGTGCAGGGTTGGGGAACAATGAAGTTGGAGGCTGTGGTCTGTCTCCTCTCCACCTATCTTCTCCCCTATCCATCTTTGATCAGCATCCCCCTCTGTCCCTATTTATTTCAAAACCCCCTTCCTGTCCCCCATTTCTGATGAAGGGTCTAGACCCGAAACATCAGCTTTCCTGCTCCTAAAATGCTGCTTGGCCTGCTGTGTTCATCCAGCTCTGCACCTTGTTATCACAAGCAGTATTTGTTTGGTGCAGCTGAGCAAGATTTGGGCCAATAGAGATACAGGGGCACCACCAGTTTAACAAAGTTAGGTGTTTGTTAAAAGCTGAGCTGGTGGCTGTGTGAGGGAGCTGGGGTATAGTATCCAGAGGACAAAGCAACCGTCTAAATTGAGAGTCTGAAATCCCAGAGTATTAAACAATGTTGACGCATGCAATAACATTTTGGCAACAGAGGATGTTCCAATGCCAGATTTTCAACAGTCAAAAATTGGAATCTTTTGTTAAGTTTTCATGAGACCTGATGCCCCATAGATCTCAAACATCTTGGGAGGCAGGATGTTCCTGAGAAATGCAAGGGATCTATCTGAACTACATCTGTTATTTGATGTGATCTGTGAGTGCATGTGGTCACTGTGTCTAATTACATCTGGTTACTCATAATTGAGTGTTGGAAGATAAATTGAATTCAGATTATATCACTGTTCTAATTCTGTTCAGCAAGGCTTTTTATTAGCAGAAGCAAATTTGCTGGAAAAGCTCAGTAGGTCTGGCAGCATCAGTAGGGAGAAATCAGAGTTAACATTTCAGGTCGAGTGACCCTTTCTCAGAAGCATCTTGACTTGGGGCGGCTCAGTGGTTAGCACTGCAGCCTCACAGCACCAGGGACCTGGGTTCAATTCCAGCCTCGGGCAACTATCTGTGCAGAGTTTGCACATTCTCCCCGTGCCTGCGTGGGTTTCTTCTGGGTGCTCCAGTTTCCTCCTGCAGCCCAAAGATGTTTAGGCCAGGTGTATAGGCCATGCTAAATTGCCTGTGGTGTTTAGGGGTGTGTGGGTTATAGGGGGATGGGTATGGGTGGGGTGCTCCAAGAATTGGTGTGGACTTGATGGGCTGAAGGGCCTGTTTTCACACTGTAGGGATTCTATGACTCAAAACATTAACTCTGATTTGTCTCCTCAGGTAATGCCAGAATTCCTGAGCTTTTCCAGCAATTTCTGATTTACAGTATCTGTAGTTCTTTCAGGTTTTGTAAAGTTTTTTGCAATTCTTCAAACTCATGGAATTTTGTGCCTCTATTACCTTAGTCATTGCACCGTTTGTTTACTTTATTAAAAAAAGAAGAGTTTATATGTCCCTAGCTAATTCAAAGCATAAATTTAGCAGTCTGAGCTGGGATCAAATCATTATCTTTTCACTTAAGTTTGCTAAATAATAATTTTAAGATTTGATAAGCCAAACATACAATATTCCCCAAATGTCTAAATGCTTATGTTCTCTGTAATAAGTATCATCAATCCACTGTCAATGTTTCGCCCAGAGAAGTGGCACGTTTCAAAAACCTCATTTTACCTGAAAATATGGAGGTTGTTTTTTGGGGGTTTTTTGTTTGTTTTGATTGAAGCGCTGAATGAAGAATTAAATGGGCTGTCACACAAATTCGTCAAATTGCGCTAACAATGACAAACAGAATTCCTGAGCCATGTAGAATTTTGATGGAAGCTCAAGCAATTCTTGGCAAGGTGGTGTTCTGTTTATCACAGTTGAACTGCACGTCTTCAGCAACTGTGCCTGTTAATTACCAATTACATTTCTCAGCAATCGATGATATTTCAGTACAACATGATCCTTCAGGAAAAAAAAACAAAAAAAGGGAAAGCATTGAGAAAGAGCCATGGAACCGTGAAGCTCACTTCTTCGGTGACCCATCCCCAACTTACCCTAAAATTACATAAAACTAGCACCACAGGAATAAGTAATTGTGTTGTGATATTTGTACTCCACATGAACATCCTCCCACATTAATTTGTGTGATCCAGTCTGTGCATCCTTCTCTAGCTTCCTCCTCCATTCATTTATCTAGCTTCCCATTCAGCACATTTAAAAATCAAAAGAAATACTAATTCTGTAAATCAGAAAAAAAAATTGAAGTAGCTGGAATAGCTCAGCAGGTCTGGCAGCATCTGTGAAAAGAAATCAGAGCTAATGCTTTGGGTCTGGTGACACCTCCTCAGAAATTCCAAGGCCTCGCATGCTGTTTACTTTATTAGATCCAAATAGACAGCTCAATACCTCTATCAAACTCACCATTTAAAGCTACATTATTGTCAAAATACTCCCAGTCTTAGTTAAATAGGATTATGTTCAGTACATATTACATAGTTGCAGTAAAGTTACACCTGAGATATATAATAGTCTCTTGTGAGACAATATGTTCAACCTAGGAGTACAATCAGATTACTGCTACAACCGCTTTCCAGGATTTTTATCCGGGACTACAAAGGAATGCTAACCAAAGCAAAAATCTTAGCAGGTCTAAGGAGAAAAGGCTAGGGAGAGAGATGAATCGAGGTGCTGTCATAAAGAGCTGGCCTGGATCTAACATCCTTAATGTCTTCTTCTTCTGCCTATGACATCCTATGATCCTATCACACTCCTCAACTCCACGTAAGACCTATGTGGGCTGATGGAATATAGTAAAAGTCAATGCCAATTTCAGGATTACAAACCTGGGAATCTTCTCTAGGGTAGCCAGGCTTGTCAGTGCGAGGTACAAAATTAAGAGGCTGCTTCTCAGAGACTTTTCCCCAGGGCAGGATTGACTGCCACGAGGGGGTCATAGTTTTAAGGTGTTAGGAGGAAGGTATAGAGGAGACGTCAGAGGGAGGTTCTTCACCCAGAGAGTTGTGAGCGCATGGAATAGTTTACCAGTGGCAGTCATGGAAGCGGAGTCATTAGTGACATTTAAGCGACTGCTGGACATGCACATGGACAGCAGTGAATTGAGGGGAATGTAGGTTAGGTTATGTTATTTTGGATTAGGAATATTCCACGGCACAACATCATGGGTCGAAGGGCTGTACTGTGCTGTACTTTTCTATGTTCTATGTTCTCCAGAATTCTCAAAGAACTTGAAAATGCTCCAAAGTAGCTGAGGAACCTGTTAATGCAACCCACTGGAAACATTCCACAGTTGTTATACTTACAGATGTGAATTTATAACTCAGAAGTACTGGGCCATAGCAAATTTGTAAAATATTGAATTTAATCAAAGACAATTTATTGTCCTTTTTCAGGCTTTTTTTTCTGTAGCGTTTACATTCATCTCGTGTTGAAGAATGTTAATATAAATGCAGGGTTTCATATAATAGCAGAGATAATGGGAACTGCAGATGCTGGAGAATTCCAAGATAATAAAATGTGAGGCTGGATGAACACAGCAGGCCAAGCAGCATCTCAGGAGCACAAAAGCTGACGTTTTGAGCCTAGACCCTTCATCATATAATAGCTATGTTTTCAACAGTCTCTTTAGCTTAAGGTAAAAATGGAGCGATGAAGGGAAACACGTGATCTGGTACCAGTTTTATCGGCTGACAATCCTCAGTGGCTTGTTTATCATAGACACCAAGGGTCCAGGTCAAATGATACTGAAATTCATTTGCCAGGTTTCGTACCCAGTCACAAAGGAGAAAGCAGAGTTAACATTTTGGGTCTGGTGACTCTTCCACGGAATTCTGTTTTCAGTTTTACAGAGTTCTGAGGAAGGGTCACCAGACCTGAAATGTTAACTCTGTTTGCTCCTTCACAGATGCTGCCAGGCCTGCTGAGCTTTTCTGGCAATTTCAGTTTCATTTCCTGATTTTCAACATCTACAGTTCTTTTGTTTTTTTTATTTAGAGATATCAAACTGTCTTTTTGGCAAACCAATAATCAGCTTGTGAGGCGTTGGGTTTTTTTAAAAGTTGGAACAATAGAAGCAACCTGGATGGGTGTGGCCAGCTCTCACAGAGCAGGATTTCTAGATTTTTTTTCAGTCTTTAGTTTTAGCTTAAAGCAGTTGCTGTTGTAGGTTTGAAAAAATATAATTTCTTTATTCCCCTCTCTCATTTACATCCAAAAGCTGGGAGTTCTTACCCTGGGCGGCTGAATTGCGTGTGAGACAAAATCTACTTTTCTGAATTTGCCTTTTACCGAGGGTGTGTTCATGGGATGTTACTATCTTGGAGGAGTTAATTAGTAATAGTTACTGTATCTATTATTCGGTTAAGCACTCTAATGGCGTTAAGTCATTCTAAATTCCTCTTTCTTTGCTTATATTTTGACGATAGAGTTTAAAAAAATTGTTTTTGGTTAACATCAGGTAGTTTGACTAGTCGCATTAGTTCTAGAACATGGTATTTTATGTTTGCCCTTAAAATAAAAAAAAATGTTCGGGCCTAGGCTACCTCCTTAAAGTATTTGGAGGGAGTCTTGTCAGATCCATAACACAGTGCTCTCCACAATTATGTTCTGAAGCAACAGTGGGGCTGAAACAAGAGATTGCTTTGCAGCTATTGGGTGGGCTGGAGGACTTCCTGTATCTGAAGGTTGGATGTTCCTTAACTCATGACAGTGCATCCTCACCCACCACCCAACCCCAGCATCTTGTCGGTGCAGAACAACTAGATATAACATTTACAAGATGCCGACAGAGGCTGGTGTTGGACTCAATAATATGATCATCCTATAAATTTGATCCTGAATTGTAATTATTTACTTTAATCAGTGGCAACATTTGACAGTAGGTCAGTCCTGACAAAAGGTTGTCACCCTAAAGTATGAAATCTCTTCCCCTTTTGTTGTGCAGTCAGTCTTTCCAGAACTTTCTCTTTCAATTTAAGGAGCAGTGATCTTCACCATTAACCTGTCATTGCTTGATTACAGCCCAGGGTAAGTCATTTCAACCTATCATGTCGACATTAGCTCTCCAAAGGAACAATTCACCCCATGTTATTTGTGTGCCTTCTGTCTGTTGCCATGCACATTCTTCCTTTCCAGATAAACATCCAATTCATTCTGAAATGCCTCAATGGGAACTGCATCTGCCATAGTCTCAGGTAGTAAATTCCAAGCCCTAACCACACACTGCATAAAAGTCTTTCTCCTTAAGTCACTGTTGCTTGTTGTGTGAATTTCTGTGAATATTTGTCTTCTAGTGCTCAACCCTTCCAATAATGTGAGGAGTTTTTTTTCAGGGTACATTGAGAATGGTGGGGAGTGACAAGATGGTGGGAAGGTGATAGCCTAGTGCTATTATCGCTGGACTGTTAATCCAGAGACAAAGATAATGTTCTGAGGACCTTTTCATTTTCTTTATTCATTTATGGGATGAGGGCATCACTGGCCAGGCAGCATTTATTGCCCATCCCTAATTGCCCAGATGGCAGCTAAGAGTCAACCACATTGCTGTGGGTCTGGAGTCACATGTAGGCCAGACCAGGTAAGGATGGCAGTTTCCTTCCCTAAAGGGCATGAGTGAGCTAGATGGGTTTTTCCGACAATCGACAATGCATTCATGATCATCGTTTGACTCTTAATTCCAGGTATTTTATTGAATTCAAGTTCCACCATCTGCTGTGGCAGGATTTGAACCCAGGTCCCCAGACCATTATCTGGGTCTCTAGATTAACAGTCCAGCAATAGTACCACTAGGCCATTGCCTAACCAAACCTGAGTTTGAATCTTGCTAAGGTGGAATTTTCATTCAATTTTTAAAAAAAACTGAATTAAGAGTCTCATGCTGATCATGAATCCATTGTTGGGAAAAAAACTATCTGGTTCACCAATGTGCTATAGGGAAAGAAACTGCCATCTTTACTTGGTCTGGCCTACATGTGACTCCAGACCCACAGCAATGTGGTTAGCTTTTAATTTCCCTCTGGGTAATTAGGGATGGGCAATAAATGCCGTCTACTGGTAACACCCTGATCCCATGAATGAATAAGCAGGGGAAAACAATTGTAAATCATTCCTCTGGAGAATCAGGACAGACTTGATGGGCTGAATGGCCTCCAGTGGGTCCTATGTGATGCTCCTTGAGAAGGTGCAGAGAAGAATTGCCACAATGGTTCCAGGAAGCAGCAGTTTTCAGCCACAATTTGAGCTTGAGATGTTAGTGTTGCTCCCATTGGAGAAAGGAGTTTGAGGAGAGAGTCTATAGAGTGTACAAGATGGTGAAAGGCTTGGGTAGGTAGGTATAGAAATGCTATTCCCATTGAACTCCGTTAATACTGTTGCATAAAATATAAGATTTCTTGGCTCAGCCAATATGTGTAGGTCACGTTGCTTTTGGTCTGGAGTCACATATGAGTTAGACCAGGTAAAAATGGAAAATTACCTTCCCCAAAGGACCATACTGAACCAGTGTATTTTACAGCAATTAGAGGGAATTATCATGGTTACCATCATTGAAATTAGCTTTCAATTCTGGATTTCTTTTCACTTGATTCAGTTTTTAAAATCTAATCAGCTGATTTTTGGGGAACTGAACTGAATGCTCCTCAAGTATTAGACTGGGTCTCTGGGTTATTAGTTCAATATCATTACTGACCATTACCAAACATCCAGGGTTTCCATTCAAACATTGATAATGTTCTGGAACTCAGTGCCTGTGAGAATGCCAACAGCAGAGCAAATTAATGATTTCATAGTCAAATTGGATGAACACTTGAGAAAAAATAAACTTGTGGGGCCTTTGGGATGTAGCTGGAGAAATGGAAAGGATTGGATTATTCCACAGAGAGTTAGCTTGGACTTCATGGGCTGAATGGCCTTCCCCTTTGTTGAAAGTGGCTATCCTCAAAACAGCAAATGTAGACTGACTGGCTCCCTGTCCTAAACTATTCCGTGATTCGATTCCTGACACACAGGGTTGGTGCAGTGGCTCAGAGGATCAGTGGATAGCACTACTACCTCACAGCACCTGGAACTTGGGCTCCATTCCAGCCTCGGGTGACTCTCTGTGTGGAGTTTGCTTGCTCTCCCCAACTCTGCATAGGTTTCCTCGCAATGTCCAAAGTGCAAGTCAGATGAATTAGCTACGCTAGATCGCCCATAGTGTCCTGAATGTGCAGGCTCGGTAGGTTAGTGAGCGGAAGTACAGGAATAGGGCAGGATGCTCTATGGAGGGCCAGTGTGGACCCAATGGGCTGAATAGCCTGCTTCACACTGTAGAGAATCTATGAAAAGTACAAGTGTTCTTCCTCCTCATTTTTTCAGTCCTCATGAATGGTTTTCTAATTCTAAGGAATGACTTGTTTATTTCCCCCATCAATGACTTTTTTTTGACAATTTTCCATGCAACCTAGGGCCTAATTTTGCTTCTGGCTTGTCTTGTAAGAATTATGCTGCTGTTTCATTCTGAAACCATCTTGAGCAGCTTTTTGCTAGCTCTTAGTGCCCCAACAGGCGGCTGTTGTTCACTTGTGGCTGACTTGGCCAGCTTTTTGAAAGTGGTAGCATCACAACAAGTTAGGACCACTTGGTATACACACACGCATGCACACGCACACACATGCCGACACACACACGCACTCACACATGCACACACTCTCACGCACACACACACATACACAAGCGCACACACACGCGCGCACATATACTCGTGCACACACATGCACACACCCACGCACACACATTATCATACACACACACAACACATACACACACACTCACACACACACACATGTGCACACACACACAATCTTGCATACTCACGCACACATGCAAGCACGCGTGCGGACACACACACACACGCACACGGTCACACACTCACATACTCACACGCACACATTCACGCACACACACACACTCATGCGCACATACACACAAACACACACGCACGCACACGGTCACACACACACACACATATACACAAACACAAACACAAATACATACACACACACACACATGCTCTCACACACACACGCACACACACACACGTGTGCACACACACTCACACACACGCATACACACACACACTAATTGGTAGCAGAAACCGTGGCCAATTTGCTATCCATTCATTACTGACTGAGATCAGCTAATTGAGCTGAAATTGCGAATAAGCATCCTCCACACTTCAAATCCCATCCAGCTGTCACCCGTTCCCTATCTCTGTAACTTCCCCTTCCCTTAGAGACTTGAATGCCACTCCATTCCTGGCCTGTTGTACATCTCCAATCATTCTGGTTCACTTTCTCCTGTGTCACACTTTGATCCTTTGCAGTTGAATTTTTTTTCTGTGTCCCCCAAGCTTTACGATGACCAGCGATAAGAGAGATTGAAATGGAGTTAGCTTAGTCAGTGGAATTAGGATCTAGCATCAGTAATCCCCAAATAACAATTACAGATTTAATTATGAGGTTCATAAATGATTAAGTATTTTCATCAATATTAATAGATATATTCAACTATCCAAGTTTATTAAATACAGATATGTAGAGTGGGTGGTTAACTCATTAATCACATCTTTCCTTTCTCTGTAGGAATTTGAGGTTTGATTTATTTGCACATTGCTGAGGTATTACTCAACCATCACTCACCAGAACGTCTAAAAGAGGCAAGAAAATTAATTCCCTAATTGCCCATTGTGGTCTCATAGCACCCTCTCACTGTAGCTTCATCCATTCCTACAACTTCCCAGATCTCCACATCTTCCAATTTTGATCCCCAGCGACTCCCTAGTTTTCTTCACTGTATATCATTGTCTTTAGCCCATCTCAGCCCAACAATTCACTCTAACCCTCTCTCACTTCTGAAGCAAATTCTTGCTTACACACCCTGATATCTCTTTAGTGATAATGGGAACTGCAGATGCTGGAGAATCCAAGATAACAAAGTGTGAAGCTGGATGAACACAGCAGGCCCAGCAGCATCTCAGGAGCACAAAAGCTGACGTTTCGGGCCTAGACCCTTCACAATAAACATTGTACCCGGTGTGGCTTCCTCTACATTGGGGAAACCAAGCGGAGGCTTGGGGACCACTTGCAGAACACCTCCGCTCGGTTTGCAAAATAAACAACTGCACCTCCCAGTCGCAAAGCATTTTAACTCCCCCTCTCATTCCTCAGACGACATGTCCATCATGGGCCTCCTGCAGTGCCACAATGATGCCACCCGAAAGTTGCAGGAACAGCAACTCATATTCCGCTTGGGAACCCTGAAGCCCAATGGTATCAATGTGGACTTCACAAGCTTCAAAATCTCCCCTTCCCCCACTGCATCCCAAAACCAGCCCAGCCTGCCTCCGCTTCCCTAACCTGTTCTTCCTCTCACCCATCCCTTCCTCCCACCTCAAGCCGCACCTCCATTTCCTACCTACTACCTCATCCTGCCCCCTTGACCTGTCCGTCTTCCCTGGGCTGATCTATCCCCTCCCTACCTCCCCACCCATACTCTCCTCTCCACCTATCTTCTTTTCTCTCCATCTTCAGTCCGCCTCCCCCTCTCTCCCTATTTATTCCAGAACCCTCTCCCCATCCGCCTCTTTGATGAAGGGTGTAGGCCCAAAACATCAGCTATTGTGCTCCTGAGATGCTGCTTGGCCTGCTGTGTTCATCCAGCTTCACACTCTGATATCTCTTTATGTGGCTCAGTATCACATTATGCATGATAATGCTCCTGTGAAAAACCTTAAGCTGCTTCAATGCATTAAAGGCAAATTCCTGATAATTAGGGATTGATTAACTCCGGGGGGTGGGGGGGAATAGTTTATTTAAAGCAATAAAACACATTACAAGGACAAGGCCAAACACCCTCAAACTATTCAGAACAGATTCTAGACCCTAACGTTTCCTTATTTTAAAGGTAAATATAAGGTGTTGCATTCCAAATACAATCCGATAGGTTGAACTACTGGGATTTAAAGCAAAAATAATTATTCATCCATTATAGTTAAAATACAGCAAAAGAAAGAAGGAATTGGAATAACAACTCTGTTGGAAAGCTTAATAGAGTAACAGATACAGTAACTATTATTAATTAGCTGCTCCAACATAGCAACATCCCATAAATACACCTTCGGTAAAAGGCAAATTCAGACAGAGATTGTCTCACATGCAACTCCAAACCAGAAACAAAGAGCATCAAAAGACAATTCTGAGAGATAGAGAACTCTACCTTAACAGCTGTATCAAAGAGAGATGTATCAGAGATCAAGGGAACTGCAGATGCTGGAGAATCTGAGATAACAAAGTGTGGAGCTGGATGAACACAGCAGGCCAAGCAGCACCTTAGGAGCACAAAAACTGACACTTCGGGCCTCGGGTCTAGGCCCAAAACATCAGCTTTTAGGCTCCTAAGATGCTACTTGGCCTGCTGTGTTCATCCAGCTCCACACTTTGTTATCTCAAAGAGAGATGTGGCAGTTTTTCACAACCCTGGCGGATTCTGCTATTGAAAACCTAAGAAACTACAACTCCTGGTTCTGTGGGTGGAAGATTGGCCACACCCATCCGGTCTGCTTCTATTACTGCAATTTAAAACAAAAACCCAAGGATTTGCAAGTTGTTTATTTTCTGATCGACCTTCTCAGCACTTGTCCCCAAGCTCTCTCTGAAAGAAACCAGGACAAAAGACACTTTTAAAACCACAGTATTATCGCCTTACAAGTTATGAAACAGACATTACAGAAACAAAAAAACAGAAGTTGCTGGAAAAGCTGAGCAGATCTGGCAGCATCTGTGAGGAAATAAAATCAGAGTTAACATTTCAGGTCCAGCTCTGACGAAGGGTCAGCTGACCCGAAACATTAACTCTGATTTTCTCTTCACAGATGCTGAGCTTTTCCAGCAACTTCTGTTTTTGTTCCTGATTTACAGCATCTGCTGCTCTTTCAGTTTTTATTAGGCATTACAGCAACCATCTGACCTCTGGGTTTGCAGTTTGAAAGTTGACAGAATTACAGGCAAAGTGACAACATTGTATAAACACAGCACGTGGGTCATGGTAAGTGAATTCTCTTAAAGGCCAAGACGCACATATCACATTATCTCTCCAGTTAGTTAGCACTGAGTTGCATTTTCCTCTGAACTGTTGGAGCTTAGGCAGGCCATGTCATAAAATTCGTTGAGGCTATGTTGTCTTCACTGGCTGTGTCAGCACTTACTGCTCACCTCTAGCCATCGTTGGGAAGGAGAGATGAGCTGCCATTTTGAACCGTTGCAGTCTATTTTATTTTAGAGTAGATTTGTAGCTCGGGTTGTGGATGTTGTGGTTGGTTGTCTCGCCGAGCCGGTTCATTGTTTCGCAGACGTTTCATCACCCTGCTGGGTAACATCGTCAGTGAACCCTCCAGTGAAGCTTAAACCTAAATCTCCCTCGCCACTCTCCCTCACCTTAACCTGAACCCTAACCCGAACCCTGACCCTAACCCTAACCATAACATCCTAACATCCCAACCTTAGTCCCAACTCCCGAACTCTAATTCTAACCCTAAACCTAACCCGCATTCCTTAATCCTGACACTAAATTAAACCCAACCCTCACCTTAACCCAAACCCCAGCCCTTACTCCCTAACCCCAACTCTAATCCCAACCATAAGACCAACCCTCACCGAATACTAACCCTAACCCCAGCCCTAACCCTAATCACACTGCCTAACCCTAACCCTATCAATCTCTAGCCCTAAACTTAACATGAACACGAACCCTAACCCTAACCCCAAACCTAACTCCCTAACCTTAACCCTAACTCCCTCACCCTAACTCAACACGAACCACAAGCCGAACTGCAATCCTAACTCTAATCCTAGCCATAACTCCCTAAATCTAACTCTCATCCTAACCCTAATACTAACCATGTCTCTGAATAACATATGAATATGCTTCCCTCTGAATTCTCTGAGATTTACCAGACCAAATCTTCAGACGTTTCAGTAAGATTGCACACTGAGTGGGCGACTGCTCCTGAATGGACTTGGTGAAGATGCTTGGTCTCACCTGACAGGCCCCTGTTGATATGGAAACAGGTACAGAACTCAGAAGTTTAGAGTTCCACTGTTCATTGATTGATTCAACAGGAGTGAGCAAGATTTCCCACCTCCTCTCTTCCACAAATTACATCCCAGAAGTTTGGGCTAAGTTTCAACCCAGTTACATCTTAATCCTGAGATAGTAGGAACTGCCGATGCTGGAGAACCTGGGATAACAAGGTGTAGAGCTGGATGAACACAGCAGGCCAAGCAGTATCAGAGGAGCAGGAAAGCTGACGTTTCGGATCTGGGCCCTTCTTCAGAAAAAGAAGGGTCCAGACCCGCAACGTCAGCTTTCCTGCTCCTTTGATTCTTCTGATGCTGCTTGGCCTGTTGTGTTCATTCAGCTCTACACCTTGTCATGTCTACATCTTAATCCTTGTGTTTTTATTTGTGTGCTCATGGACACCTGCCCTAACCTTTCTTTCAGTGTCTTAATAACAAATCCTTTATTACAAGATTCCTACAAAGCATCTTGGGATATTTTATCATGTTAAGAGTTTGATATAAATACAAACTGTTATTCCCATCAGTTTGAACATGAAATTTCTAAGGATGGGAATCTTGAATCCCAGCTGTGTTTTTTTTGTATAAAGCCTTGGCTGTTGCTTTAGTGCATTTGCGTCGACAACACCAGTGTTTTGCTATCTATCAGAAACCAGTTGTAAATTGGTCGGCCCTGAAAATTGGTTGCCATGGTACACAGACTTGGCCTAAATACAGAAACGCCTCTTCAAACAACATTTGCTCACTGATCACTGTCGCTCAGTTTGTGTTCACTCAGCTCCTGACCTCCTCACAGCCTTGGTTCAAACATGGACAAAAGAGATGGATTCCTGAGGTGAGGTGAGGTGAGACGCACATGTGCCCTTCACATCAAAGCCACATTTGATCGAGTTAATGCTCATAAAACTAGAGTCACCATGGATGGGAATAAACTCTTACTTGGCACAAGAGTTAATGCTTGTAGCTGTTGGAGGTCAGTCATCTCATCTCCAGGACATCTCTCAGGAGCTTCTCAGGGTAGTGTACTAGGTCCAACCTTCTTCAGCTGCTTCATCAGTGACCTACCCTCCATGATTAGGTCAGAGGTGGGGAGGTTCACCGATGGATGCATGATGTTCAGCACCATTTGCAACTCCTCAGATACTGATGGAGTCTGTGTCCAAATGCAGCAAGTCCTTTTAAAGTAATATCAATGTTCAGTCTGACATATGGCAAGTAAATTCCTGCCACACATGCACCTGGCAATGACTGTCTCCAGTAAGAGAGAATCTAACCTTGACATTCAATAACATTACCATCACTAAACTCTCTGCCACTATCAATATCCTGAGGGTCACCATTGGCAAGAAACTGAACTGAACTAACCATATAAGTATAGTAGCTACAAAAGGAGGCATTCTACATGAGCACTAGGGTTCCAAATCACACTGAAGCATCTCTACATCCTCCTTACAATCCACCTCCCACCCTGCTTTGTGTCATCTGCAAACTGGCTGATACTGTATTTAATTCTTTCATCTGAATTATTCACCTAATGTGCAATCCAGAGGAAGCATTCTGTATGGTGGATGGCAGATGTCATTATTTGCAAATGCAGCTGAAATCTATTAAATAAATCTGTATGAGATTGTCTAGTAAACTGAATCCATACTATACAATCAGTGTTCCTTATTGATAACACAAGAAATACTGCTTCTCGCTGGGAGCACTGTATCTCAACTGGAGTACTTTGTGTCAAAAGTGGGAAAGCTGTTTCAGTGCTGATGTCTCTCGTCTTGGTAAGCACATTAAATAAAAGAACCATTCATAGGTATCAAGGGCTACAGATGCTGGAGTCAGCGACAATACAGTGCAGAGCTGGAGGAACACAGCAGGCCAGGCATCATCAAAGGAACAGGAAAGCTGACGTTTCGGGTCGGGACCCTTCTTCGGAAATGGAGAAGGGGAAGGGAGCTCAGAAATAAATGGAGAGAGGAGGGATGGAGCTGGGAAAGGTAGATGGGTTGGTGATAGGTGAATGCAGGTAGAATGTAGTGGGATTGGTCAGTGGGGCAGTTAAGTGCGAGAGAAGATGGACAGGTTGTGTCAGGTCATAGAGACGGGGATGAGAGGGAGGGATGGGCATGGGATTAAGCCGGGGTGGGAAGATTTTAAAACTGGTCAATTCTATGTTTAGGCTGTAGGCTTCTGAGGCAGAATATGAGGTGTTACTCCACCAGTTTGTGGATGGTGTCATTGTGTCACTGGAGGAAGCCCCGAATAGACATGACACCCAGGGAGTGGGAGGGGAAGTTAAAATGGTTGGCGACTGGAAGGTGTTGTTGTTTGTCATTTACAGAGTGCAGATGCTGTGCAAAATGGTTTCCAAGTCTGCGGTTGGTCTCATTAATGTAAATTAGACCACATCAGGAACAATTGATACAGTAGGCCATGTTGGCGGATATGCAGGTGAACCTATGCTGGAAATGAGTGTGAGATAGCAAAATGTAGAGCTGGATGAACACAGCAGGCCAAGCAGTATCAGAGGTGCAGGAAAACTGACGTTTTGGGCCCAGACCCTTCAAAGGAGTCAGCTTTCCCACTCCTCTGATGCTGCTTGGCCTGCTGTGTTCATCCAGCTTGACACCTTGTTATCTCAGGTTCTCCAGCATCTGCAGTTCCTTACTATATCTGGATATGAATATTTTGCTTTGGGCCCTGAATGGAGGTGATGGGAGAGGGGGTGTAGGGGCAGGTGTAGCACTTCCTGTTGCTGCAGTGAAAGGCACCAGAGTGGTGGGGATAGTGGGGAGTGTGGAGCAGACGAGAGAGTCACGGAGAGAACAGTCCCTAAGAAAGGCAGATAGGGTTGGGGAGGGAAATGTAGCTTTGGTTGTGGAGTCAGATTGTAGGTGGCAGAAGTGACAGAGAATGATGCGTTGGATGCAGAGGTGGGTGGGGGAGGTGGCATGTGAGGAGCTGGGGGATTCCGTCTTTTATTTTAACAGTGTGGGGAGAGGGTTTGAGGGCAGAAGCTTGGGAATTGTATTTTATTTTAAATGCTGTGCCATTCAAAAAGTGGGTCATTTACAAGATCACTTTGCCCATTATGGAAACTACCCAACACTTGGGTGAGATGCCTCAAAGATATTCCTAAAGAATAGTGAGAAAGGTTCCAGTGCATTCTCCATAACCCTTGCATTATTCATCCTTGATGACTTTCCGACCCTGCTGTGATGTGTTCACTCCCTAGCAGCCACCACATTCGTCAGACACAACTCTCCATTTTCTGAAGAAGGGTCTAGGCCCGAAACGCCAGATTTCCTGCTCCTCTGATGCTGCTTGGCCTGCTGTGTTCATGCAGCTCCACACCTTGTTATCCCAGGTTCTCCAGCATCTGCAGTTCCGACTATCTCTGAAACAACAGCCCTCCTTATAATGAGTGGCTTCGTTTAGGAGATCATGACTGTGGCTGGTAATTGTTACATACAGTTAGACAACAAAGTGACCGACCGTCACTCCTCACAGTGCCCAATTCGGAAATGGTTCCACAGGGTAGTAATTGGCACGCATTGATTTTCAACAACAATTGGTTTTTATGGAGGACATTTAACAAGACTTCACAACGCACTTCACGAGAATAAGCAACAATCACTACTAGACGAGTAAAGAGACAGAGGAAAACATGTCCAATCACTCGACTTCATGGCTCTGGAAAGGAGGGAAGAGATCTCACAAGTGTTTGTTACCTTGGCATCTGAAGGTATGGCCAATGGCAGTGTAATTAAAATCAGAGATAGGCATTTGGCATGAACTGGGGCAGTACAGAGATTACAGTCACACTTCAGATTAGGTTCCCTACAGTGTGGAAACAGGCCCTTCAGCCCCACAATCCACACACCCCTGAACACTACGGGCAATTTAGCATGGCCAATCCACCCTAACCTGCACATCTTTGGACTATGGCAGGAAACCCACGCAGACACAGGAGAACGTGCAAGCTCCACACAGACAGTTGCCAGAGGCTGGAATCGAATCCCTGGTGCTGTGAGGCTGCAGTGCTAACCTCTGAGCCACCGTGCCACCAATGTTAATGTGTAGAAGGAGAACATTTGATTCATCAAGCCTACCTTTTCCCCATATCACTGCAAATCATTTCTATCCAAATAATCATCCCAAGCCCTTTATTAATGCCTCAATTGATCCTGCCTGCTCCATATTTCCAGCCAGTGCACTCCAGACCTGAATGACCTACTGCCCGAGAAACTTTTTTTTCCCTCACATCACCCTTTGCTTCTTTTACAGATTTCTTTCAAATCTGGAAGTCTTTTTTGGAGAGGTTTTGAGTTTGCACAGTTTACTAAAGTAGGGAAAAGATTGGCTATTGAAAGGATTTTAATCAAGGGCAGGATTTTTGAAAGATGTAGGAGTTATCAGACCGGGAGTTTGTGTTGATCAGCAACCACAAGGATGATGGGTGGATGAGGTGATACAAGACAGCAAAGTTTGAATGAGCTTACACTAGCGCGACCTCCTCCCAAACAATCATGTTATTGCTCACTGTAGGACCAGGCTGCCTCATTGGCCAATAGAGGCAGAACGCTCACTTCCTCTACTGCTGAAAACCTCCATCGTGCCTTCATTATCTTCAAACTCAAATATTCCAACAGTCTCTGTCAGCCTCCAGCATACACCTTATCCCCATTTTCATCCAAATCCTGCTGCCTGACACATTCACCCATTGGCTTTGCCCTCATCGGGTGATGTTAGTAACATCACTGTGTTAGTAATCCAGAGGCTTACGCCCAGGGGAGATGACCTCAAATCTCACTGCGGCACTGGGGACATTCGACTGACCACTGGCCTCAGTCATGATGCCAATCAAACTATCATTGCTTGTTGTTAAAAGCCCCATTCAGTTCAAAGGTGCTCCTCAGGGAAGGAAATCTAACAGCCTTTCTTTGTCTGGCCCACACTTGATGCTGTGCTAACAGCAATGTGGTTGGGTCTTAACTCCCCTTTGAAATGGCCAATTGCCCTTTCTCAATCTCTGCTCTCTTGAACATCTCCATAGTGATTGGAACAAGGTTGGCCAGGTGGATCTCGTTGAGTACAGGAACCCTGATTGGGCTGATAATCTGGGTCAATCAGGGAACTGTGGTTGTCAATTATAAGCTTGGATGGTGAGTAGGAGGAGGTGAAGGGGTAGGTGTTGCGCCTTCTGTGGTTACTGGGGGAAGCGGGAAGCGGGAAGCGGGAAGCGGGAGGCGGGAGGCGGGAGGCGGGAGGCGGGAGGCGGGAGGCGGGAGGCGGGAGGCGGGAGGCGGGAGGCGGGAGGCGGGAGGCGGGAGGCGGGAAGCGGGAAGCGGGAAGGGAAAAAGGACTGGAGGCCCCAGAATAGGCTAGGGTGTCCTGGAAGGCATGATCCCTGTGAAATACCGGTGGGGAGGATGAGGGAAAGGTGTGTTTGGTGGTGGCCATCTGCTGAAGTGGTGTGGTATGATCTTTTGAATGTGGAAGCATATGGGGTGAAAAGTGAGAAAATGTGGGACCTGATCATCCTGTTGTGAGTGATGGGAAGGGTGAGGGCAGAAACAGGGGTCATAGGTCAGATGCAGTTGAGGGCCCCGTCAACCACAGTGGGTGGGAAACCACAGTCATGTATGAAAGAAGCCATGTCAGCAGCACTGCTCTGGAAGGTAGCACTGTCTGAACAGATGCAATATTGGGGGGTGGGGGAACTGGGAGAATGGGATGGAGTCTTTGCAGGATGTGGTGTGGGAAGAGCTGTATTGAAGGTAGCTATGGGAGTCAGTTGGCATTGTAGTGGACGGCAGTGGACAATTTATTCCCTGAAATAGAGAGGTCAAGGAAAGGAAGGGATATGTTGGAATTGGGTGTTGTGGAATTTGGAGGCAAAATGAATGGATTTTTCAAGGTCTGAGTGGGAGCATGAAGCATTCATCGATGTACTGAAGAAAGAATTGTGACAGGATGCCAATGTAGGATTAGAACAAGGATCATTCCATGTGCCCCATAAACAGGCAGACATAACTGGTACCCATGTGGGTGCCCACAGCCACTCCTCTCACAGGGATCATTCCCTCTGTGACACACTGGTCCATTCCACACCCACCAGCACCACCCTCCCTTCCCATGTAACCACAGGAAGTGCAGTACCTATTCCTTCACCTCCTCCCTGCTCACCATCCAAAGGCCAAAACAGCCTTTCCAGGTGAAGCAGCATTTCAACTAGACCTCCTCCAATCATGTGTGTTACATTCACTGCACCCAATGTTATTTACTCTACATTGGAGGAACCAAATGTAGACTGGGTGAACGCTTTGTGCAACACCTCCAGTCTGTGTACAAGCATAACCCTGACCTTCCCATAGCTTGCATGCCCAATTCTCTATCCTTGGCATGATGCAGTGCTCCATAAATCATAGCACAAACTGGATGAACAACATCTCATCTTCAGATTAGGTACTATACAGTCTTCTGTACTAGATACTGAGTTCAACACCTTCAAATTGTGAACCAACTTTTCCCATTCTTCTGGCTTGTTATATTCTGTTGACACCCTCTCCCTCCCCCCTCATCCTAGTGAGACTGTCTGTCCTTTCAATTCTAGCAGTTAGACACACCATTTTTATGCCATTCTCACATTCTGATCATTTAATCTGAACTGCCAACATCTTGACTCCACCAGCTTCCTACGCCATCTACCCCACACCCTCTTTCTGCCGCCCCCCAACCCCCCCCCGCACCAAACTATAGCACAAATGCTGTTCCCCACAGCCAAACTTCACTTCAGCTCTGATGAGGAGTCATCTAGATACAAAACATTAGGGGTGGCACAGTGGCTCAGTGGTTAGCACTGCAGCCTCACAGCGCCAGGGACCCACATTCAATTCCAGCCTCAGGCGACTATCTGGGTGGAGTTTGCGCTTTCTCCCTGTGTCTGTGTGGGTTTCCTCCAGGCTGTCCGATTTCCTCCCACGGTCCAAAGATGTGCAGGCTAGGTGGATTGGCCATGCTAAATTGCCCATAGTGTTCAGGGGTGTGTGGGTTATAAGGGGATGGGTCTGGGTGGGATGCTCCAAGGGCCGGTGTGGACTTGTTGGGCCAAAGGGTCTGTTTCCACACTGTAGGAAATCTAATCTAATCTTCTCTCCATGGCTGCTGTCTGAGCTGCAGTGATCTTCAACACTTTTTAATTCCCCCACTATTGGTGGCTGTATGTCAATGTCCCAGGTCCCAATCTCTGGAATTTTCTTTCTAAGCTCCTTTGGTTAAGCTCTGTTTAGGCCCAGCCTCTTCAGCTAAACTTTTGGTAACTTTCCCTGACGTCTCCTTCCTTAGCTTGGCATTAATTTCCATCTGTCTATACACCCCAGGATATTCTGCTGCATTAAAGCACTGTATAGGTGCAATTCCTTGTTGCATACATTGACTCATTGGCATCAAAATGGTTTAGGATGTAAAAGGTACTAAACGAATACAAGAGTTTCTCCCAGGGCTGCAATGCAGCCATTAAGAAGCCAGTAAATCAGGACGAATCAATAATGCTGCATAATATACAGTTCAATCTCAATAAACATATGGCTCGTTTGCCAAGCAAGGTCATGTTTGAATTTAAAAACTGTGATCGAGCAGGAATTTCCGCAAACCATTGATAAAAGTTGCCATGCAAATTTTTCCGTTGTGACCCACTGAATTATTCATTTGACCAATTTAATTTCTGACACAAACAACAGAAAGTCACCAAATTAAAAACAGTGTTTCATACAAAAGTTATTAGATTTGTGAAATGTACAATTGAGTTGAGGTGAAACTTGGCAATGTCTCAACTCCCTGAACTGTGTTGAATATGAGATACTGCATAATGAAACAAGCTTTTATGTTCCATGGTGTTTTAAGTAGGGACATTGAATACATGTGCAGAAGAAATGATGAGATTGTACAACAGTTTGAGTGTTGCTTGAAGCGTCAGTTATAGGGTGGCATGGTGGCTCAGTGGTTAGCACTGCCTGCCTCACACCCCCAGGGACCTGGGTTCAATTCCCATCTTGGGTGACTGCCTGTGTGGAGTTTGTACATTCTCCCTGTGTCCGCATGGGTTTCTGCTGGATGCCCCAGTCTCCTTCTACAGTCCAGGTTAGCTGGATTGGCCAAACTAAATTGCCTGTAGTACCCAGGGGTGTGTTAGTTAGGTGGATTAGCTGTGGGGGATTCAGGGTTAGGGGGATAATTCTGGGTGGGATGCTCTTTGGAGAGACTGTGTGGATTTGCTGGTCCAAATGGTTAGTTTCCACATGGTGGAGATTCTATGGTTTGTAGCAAAGCTTCAAAGAGATTTGGAATTGGGTAGGAATATAAGAAAAGAAAGGGGCTATTTATCCCCTTGAGCTATGTGTCCACCATTGTTCAAACTAACAATTGATCTCTGACTTAACTCTGTATTTCCGTATATTACCCATTGTTAACAGTCTAACCTCAGATTTAAAATTACAACTTTTGGTGCTCTTTGCAAAAGGTGTTTCCAAACTCCCACCACATTTGAGCAGTTTCCATTGCAGTTAATGAGTGTTGCTGGCTGAAGAGACAGTCAGAGACACCAAACCCTAACTCCCTGGGGATAGGGCCCATGGGGTCATGCACAAAAATGGTCCACGTCAGGCCTTATCTGGATCAAGGCATCAATAGATACAAGTAAGGGGACGTGATAGTGTAGTAGTAATGTTTCAAGACTAATAATCCAGAACTTCAGGTTAATACTTGAGGACTAAGTTCTATTCCCACTGGGATTGAATGGTGAAACTTGAATTCAATAAGAAACTAGTATACTTGTAACTGCTGTTTTAAAGAAAATCATTTGAGTCACTAAATCTGCCATCTTTATCTGATCTAGTTTATTCACACAAGATACAAGTGAGGCCAAACAGGAATATTGTGTGCAGCTGTGGTCACTCTATTACAGGAGGGACATAATTGGCCTGGAGAGAATGGTCTGGAGAGATTAGAATGTTGCCAGAGCTGGGAAGTCATACCTACAGGAGAGATTCGAGAGGTTGTGGTCATTTTCCTTGGAACAGAGAAGGCCGATGGGTGACCTGATGAGGATACAAAGTTGTGAGGGATAGAGATAAAGTAAACAGGAGGAATCAGTTTCCCTTGGCAGAGAGTGCAAAAGCCAGGGATCATATATTCAAGCTCAATGGCAGAATGATTAGGGGGAACATGAGGAAAACTTTTTCACACAGTTTGTAATGGGTGTCTGGAATTCACTGCCTGAGTTGGTGGTAAAGGCAGAGACCCTAAACTCTTTTAAAAAGAACGTGGATCTGCATCTTAAATGCTATAAGCTGCAGGGCTTTGGCCACATGCAGGAAGATGCTTGTGATTTCAAATAAGCAAATAATTGGACTATAACCTGGTGTCATGTGAATTCTGACTTTCTCCAACATGGTCTAATCCCATCTGTCAAAGACCTGGGCAACTTCAAAATACCAGGGCTCACCCGCAATTTAAAGGTGGCGCAGCAACAAGAAATGCATGTCTTTAGGCAGAGATCTGCTGAGTGGCGAGTTGTTCTGGAAATGGTAGGATAAGGGTGGAAGTTGGAGAGTGGGGGTCGGGTTGAATAAGGATTGTTTGGCAAGATAGGATGGGACAACCTTAGGGCCTTGCAGTGACAAACTCTACAAAAAACTCAACATAACTCGGACTGAGCCAATACAAATACTCAGGATGATGCTAAGGCATCGTAAACTCAAGCTATGGAGTTCGGTGTATGGTCAAGCAGTGGAATTTCGGAGAGATTTTGTTCAGGTTTTGTGTTAAATTATAATGTGATGGAGCAAATTAGGAAAATATTAGAATTACCGGTGAGACATCTTCATTTAAATCACAAGGAAGAAAGGATGGGGAATGGTTAGGAGAAATTTCTTGATGCAGGTGGCTACTGGAGCCACCAAAAGTTTTGTCACAGCATGCCTGAAGAGGAGTCACGGGACTCAAAACAACAACTTTGTTTTCTCTCCACAGATGCTTCCAGATCTGCCGAGCTTCTCCAGCTATTTCAGTTTCTGTTTCAAATTTACAGTATCTGCAAATGTTTTGTCTTATCTTGTCATGGGGACTAGCTGATGGCTTATGTTATGATGAGGCATGCAGCTTGATTTTCTATTCTGCACCTTGGAGAGAAATGGCTCTCCCTTTCTCTGCTGGTGGTTAATGGCCTGTCACAATAATGAATGACGTCTGACTGATAGTTTCTATCAATGCTTTCATTTATACTACCATACAGATTTCTGTCCTCTTAGTACGGTACATTTCTAACACATTGTTCCAAACTTTTTGCAAGATCTTTTGTACTGGGCTGAAGTATACATCACCATCTCAGATCATATCCATTCTCATTAGACAAAACACTCTCCCTCATTTTTCTCAACGTCGATAATAATGTTGTTTAACTAGCTCCATACAGTCATAGAATTAGAACGGTCTACAGCATGGAAACAGGTCCTTTGGCCCAACTTGTCTATGCCACCCAGTTGCCACTATTGATCTAGCCCCATTTGCCTGCATCTGGTCCATGTCCCCCCATACCTATCCATTCCATGGTTAATCAGCACATTGAGAAGCAATGGAAAATGATAGTTTTCGCCAAAAGGACCATACAGAGCACAAGACTCGACTGGAGGCAACAGTTCAGCATTGCCTCAAAATCAAACACCAACAGCAGAAGGAGGGCACTTACAAAGCTGCAGACAAAGAGGAGATAACATGTATGAAGAGTTCAATGTGTTAGAGCAATCTTTAGGAAAGATTTCCAAAGTATTCATAGGGGAGGTTGGTGATCTCAATGATTCAAGTTTCACAGAATGTGTAAATGTCAGTGGGCATTAAATGCTCAATTTAAGGTTGATATTAATACTTCATCAGACCAGATACCAATGCTACAGAAGCCGAGCCTACAGGCTGTAGAGATGAGACTGTGGTGTCGGTAGAATAACAGTAGAGAGCACACAAATGCAATAGAATACACTATAACACAAGGACTGCAAACCCGTTGACAATAATTGCTTTGTTTACAATTAATAACTCCCTTTTGAGCCTCCACACGTGATAACTTCCTTAGATGAGTAAGTAGAGATCAATAACTTTCCAGAGATGGCTGGTTGAGAAACAAGTCATTGATGAACCGGTCCAGAAACAAACCATTGATGAACTACTGGTACAGAAACAAGCCATTGTGGTAGCTCAGTGGTTAGCACTGCAGCCTCACAGCACGAGGGACCTGGGTTCAATTCCAGCCTTTGGTGACTGTCTGTGTGGAGTTTGCACATTCTCCCCATGTCTGCGTGGGTTTCCTCCGGGTGCTCCGGTTTCACAGTCCAAAGATGTGCAGGGTAGATGGATTAGCCGCACTAAATTGTCCATAGCACCCAGGGATGTTTCAGTTAGGGGGGTTAGACTTGGGGAAGTCGGGGGTAGGGGAATGGGTCTGGATGGGATGCTCTTTAGAGGGCCAGTGTGGACTTGTTGGGCTGAATTGCCTGTTTCCACACTGTAGGGATTCTGTGATCCTATGAAACAAACAATTGATGAACTACGGGTCCAGCAACAAACCACTGACAAATTGGTCCAGAAACAAACCATTAATAAAATACTGGTCCAGAAACAAACCATTAGACCATGAGATTAGATTTATTTTATTTGTCACATGTACTAAGAATAGGAATACGTAAGTACAGAGAAAAGTGCACAGAGTCGCTGTACACTGGGGCGCAGTTGGTGACAAAAACCAGAATTGATTTAACAGAGCCAAAAGGTAAGCAAGATGAAAAAAAAATTTCAGATCTCAGAGTCCCAAGTCCCATCTCCACAATGGTGCAGGCCCCTCTCCAATCGCTAGCTGCTGTCGCCAACTTACCGACCTGCTCTCCCACGCCACCTTACCGACCTGCTCTCCCACACCAACTTACCAGCCTGGTCTCCCCACGCCACCTTCCTGACCAGCTCTCCTGCACCGCCTTATGGCCCTGCTCTCCCCGCGCCACCTTACGGCCCTGTTCTCCCATGTTGAAAGTAACGTTTTATCCAGCTGAGAAGAAATAGTGGGCAGCAAGCCAAAACAGGCCCAAACAAATTCAACAGGAAAATGAGTGTCAATGAAAGTGCTGCCATTGGTCAGTGCTGTGTTGAAGTTTGACGCGTTCAAAATTGCAGCACTGCCAGCATTTTACAATCATTGATGACTTACTAGTGAATGACAAATGGCTAGTTCATAAAATCATAAAATGAAGGCCATTCAGCCCATCGGGACTGCACTGACCCTCCAAAGAACATCCCACTCAGACCCACCCCCTACCCTCTCCCTTGAACTCTGCATTTCCCCATGGCCAATCCAGCTAGCCTGCACAACTTTGCCCCTGGAATGGAGAATGTGCAACTCCGCAACAGATAGTTATCCCAATTTATCTTTGGAATTATATGTTTAAAAAGGTGCATGCATTTAGCAGCTGCCAGGACACAGGGTGAGGATAAAGAACTCCATTTTTTGATGATCACTATGGCTCCATACAAAATTTGTTGAATCAATCCCCACACAACTCCATGAGATGTGACCCATCATAAAGAAGACAGCAATAGTGCAGCATCTGTGGACTAACACATAAATATTCCCAAAAGAAAAGTGCAATGTGGAGGAAGGCCACAAGAATTTAACCTGAGCGGTATGATTTGGAATTAGTCAAATCATTGCAGCTTGGTGAAGCAGAAAATGAGTTTCCGTGACTGGGGCTCGGATGTCATCAGTCAGATCAAGGAACCTTTGAAACTATTTGGCAACATTGAGCCTCTTTTGGGAATCCTTGGATGTCACACTCAAGACTAATTGGTAGAAAATTGTCTGTCATACGACAGCAAAACCCAAGGGATTCTAAAAGAGGCATGTGGACCATTTCTACTGTTTCTCCGAATTAAGTTATCCTGCTTAGTGAATGTATGCAGCTAATGTTAAATGGCTTTAACATTCCTGCTCTTTAAGATGATTCCAAAGTTGTGCCTTTAGAGGAAGGGGGATATAATTTAGTTTGTTGAATTGAACTTAAGAAGAAGCCCCAGTAGTTCCTGGGGAAGAAAGGAACATAGAACATAGAACACTACAGCACAGTACAGACCCTTCGGCCCTTGATGTCGTGCCGACCTGTGAAACCAAACTGAAGCCCATTGAACCTACACTATTCCATTATTAGCTATATGTTTATCCAATGACCATTTAAATGCCCTTAAACTTGGCGAGTCTACTACTGTTGCAAGCAGTGCATTCCACGCCCTTACTACTCTAAATCAATGGCTTCACTGGGATTCAGGATAGTGGAAGAATATGTTTTTAGCGGGAGATGAAGTACAATGAAAAGAGGGTGTTGAACATAAGCACCAGTACAAACCAGAAACACCACGTTTCCCTGCAGTAAATTTGATGTGATTTCACAGTACTCTGTGTGATTCGATATAACTCAGCAGTGTTGGTGTTTGTGAAATTTTACTTGTGCTTGTTAAATAATTGATAACTATTCCTGGCAAGATGACAGTAGACTAGGATTATCTTTGTCTGCTCCCTCTTTTCTTACCGCAACCCCCCGCCCCCCCCAACCCAAGTGCTGTTTTCCTCACCTCTTCTGTTTTCTTGGCCTTGGACACCCGGACCCCAGTCTCCAGCTCCTGGCCTCCAACACAGAGTCAGTGGCCCAGAGCAGCCAGTGAGCCGGTGCGAAGCGCGGAGGTGGCGTGGGGTGAGGGGGGCGGGGGGCAGCATCTTGGTAAAGAACAACAGAGCAGCCAACCGTCAGACTATGGCGGGGATCCCCTGTGCTGGTCTGCAGTGGGGAGCCCTTGGAGAGAGACTGTGACGTTTGGGTTTTCTTTTTATTTTGTTTCTTGTTTTTCTGACTGATGGTTATAATGTATACGGCAGTGATCTAACATTTTTTTCTTCATTTCTGTATTATGTAACTAAGGATTGTACCTGGGTACTCTGTACCTAAGATGGTTCTGTGTATTGATGACTCTGTTACACTGTAACTAATCTTGTAACTGAAGAACTGACATCCCTTTGTATCTAAAATGGGACTGTGTGTGGTGACATAAACTTTTCGCTGCACTCATCTGAGTATGTGTGACAATAAAGATAATTCATTCATTCATTCATTTGTTTATTTCCCCTTTGAATAAGCATCAGTGGGGCACTTGACTATTTGTTCAGATAGCATAACTTGCGTGGCAGCAAAATGTCAGCTTTGCACCTTTTCAACAGAATAGCAACAGCGGTTCATGTGGAACAAACCTTAGAAGATGTAATCAAGCCAAATGGCTAGTTTCTGTGTTGTAATATGCTGCATAAGGATGGAAAGCAGTGTGTTCAGGTGAATCTGAGATAACAAGGTGTAGAGCTGGATGAACACAGCAGGCCAAGCAGCATCAGAGGAGCAGGAGACCTGACGTTTCGGGCCTAGACCCTTCTTCAGAAAATCTTCATTCAGCCCCGAAACGTCAGCCTTCCTGCTCCTCTGGTGCTGCTTGGCCTGCTGTGCTCATCCAGCTCTACACCTTGTTATCTCAAATTCTCCAGCATCGGCAGTTCCCACGATCGCAGTTTAGATGAATGGTTGTTTTTCGGGCAGGCAGAGGAAGTCGGTGGGTGTAGGGGTCATGAGTGATGAGCAATAAATGCTGTCAGTGACAACGATGATCAAAACAAGAAATTCCTTGGGCATCACTATTCGGACAACATCGCTTTCCGGTTGTGCAATGATAGGTAAGCAGTGGTCACAGATACAGTTGAGGTCAGATAGTTGCTGTAAGGCCGAATAAAAACTGAAAGAACAATGGATGCTGTAAACCAAGAACAAAAACAGAAATGTTTGCAAAAGCTCAGCAGGTCTGGCAGCATCTGTGAGAAAAATATCAGAGTTAACGTTTCGGGTCCCGTTCCGAGGAAGGATCACCAGATCCGAAACGTTAACTCTGATTTTTTCTTCACAGATGCTGCCAGACCTGCTGAGCTTTCCCCACAACTTCTGTCTTTGTTTTCTTTTAAATTTCATTTGTGGGATGTGGGTATCACTCACTGGGTCAGCATTTCTTGCCCATCCCTAGTTGCCTCTTGAGAAGGTGGGGGTGAACTGCCTTCTTAAACTGCTGCATCCACTTGCTGAGGGTTGACCCACAATGCTGTTAGGTTGGGAATTCCAGGATTTTGACAACGGTGAAGGAACAGTGATATTTTTCCAAGTCAGGATGGTGAGTAGCTTGGAGGCGAACTTGAAGGTGGTAGTGTTCCCATATGTCCGCTGCCCTTGTCCTTCCATTTGGAAGTGGTCATGGGTTATGGAAGGTGCTGCCTGAGGATCTTTGGTGAATTTCTGCACTGCATCTTGTAGATAGTACACGCTGCTGATACTGAGCATCGGTGGTGGAGGGAATGGATGCTTGTGGATGTGCTGAAAATTAAACTGCTTTGCCCTGGATGATGTCAAGCTTCTTCAGTGTTGTTGGGGCTGTACCCATCCAGGCAAGTGTGGAGTATTCTATCACATTCCTGACTTATGTCTTGTAGATGGTGGGGAGTTAGGAGGTGAGTTACTCGTCACAGTATTGCTGGCCTCTGACCTGCTCTTATAGCCATTTAAAGGACACCCAGGTTAACTTGGGATATCTGATCGATATGGATGAATTGGACCAAAGGGTCTGTTTCCCTGCTGAATATCTCTATGACTCCAAGACTCTGTGAGGGCTTGTTTCTCTGGTGCATTTATTGGTCATGTATTTCAGCTGGCTGGATTGTAATGCAGAGTGATGACAAAAGCATGGGTTTAATCCCCAAGCAAGCTGACCCTTCAGTGCAGGATCCCCATTCTCAACCTTTCCATTTGCCTTAGACATCGTGACCCTCAGTTTAAACCACCACTATTCTCCTTCTAAGGCAGACCCACGCCATAGTCCCGTAGGACTTTGGTGAATTATTGAACATAAAGCATTCTGACTTGATGGTGAGAGTTCTGCCTGCCAAACTGCAGCAGCTTTTGATTATTACTTTTTGGGAGAGGCTTTAATTTTGTCTTTTTATGGGCCTTTTTCTTTCACTCAAGACTTGGAAATTGGAAATGAGACAAGTCAAAGCAGAACAACATTTGACAGCACCCTCCATGGAGAGGAATGGATACACTCCAAAAAATGAAATAAAATCAAGGACACAAAAGATCACATTTAATAACTCTTCTATGAGAAGTTAAAATAAATTCTATAACCTTTTTGAATTTGTCTGCTCAGATTTGTCAGAGCCAAAGGAACAATGCACAAGGGATTTGACTAATCCAATTTTAAATCTTATAATATTCTCTCTGAACTATTTAAATTTGTTAATAATGAGACAGTGAAACTACTTAATCCCGAACATTAACATCTATCCCTCTCATTTGATTGGCAGGCCTCTGGCGGCATGTTATCATTTATGGATTTAGATTTTTGGAAAATAAAACTCAATATAGAACAGTTATGAATGCTTCCTTATGGCACCATCCACGATGCAGTTGGTACATAAAGAAAGATGTGTATTTAAAAAACACTTTTCATGATGGCCAGATATCCCAAAGCACATTAATTGTGTTGGGGAGGCAATGGCCTAGTGCTATTACCAATAGACTATTAACCGACAGAGGCAAGTAATGATCTCAATTCTAACCCCATCATAGCAGATGGTGGATTTGGGAGCTCAATTTCTCAAACAAAATGGAATTTAGACTCAATGATGACCATGGAATCATTGCTAATTACCAGGGAAAAACACATCTCATCCTCAGAAGGGTGGGAAATTGTCGTCCTCGGCTGGTCTGATCAACACGTGACTCCAAGCCAATAGCAATAGAGTCATAGAGTCATACAGCACAAAAACAGACCCTTCTGTCCAACCAGTCTATACCAAGCATGATCCCAAACTAAACTAGAAACAAAAATAAAGTTGCTGGAAAAACTCAGCAGGTCTGGCAGCATCTGTGAAGGAGAAAACAGAGTTAACATTTTGGGTCCGGTGACCCTTCCTCAGAACCCAAACTAAACTAGTACCTGCGTACTCCTGGCCCACGTCCTTTCCTGTTTGTGTACTTATCTGTATGTCTTTTAAACATTGTAATTGTACACACATCCACCACTTCCTCAGGCATTCATTCCACATGCAAACCACCAACTGTGTAAAAAAATTGTCCTTCACGTTCTTCTTAAAGATATTTCTCCTTTCACCTTAAAAATGTGCCCTTGAAAACCCCATCCAGCGGAATAGACACCTACCATTAACCGTCTCTATATCCCTCATGATTTTATAAAATTCTATAAGGTTACATCTCAACCTCCTGGCTCCAGTGAAATAAGTTCCAATCCATCCAGCCTTTCCTTATAACTCAAATCTTCCATTTCCAGCAACATCCTGGTAAATCACTGCTGAAATCTCTCCAGCTGACTCTTAATTGTTCTTCTTCTGGGCAATTAGGTATGGGCAATAAATGAATGTCCACGTCCTGTGAATGAATAAGCAAAAACAAATTAAGTGCTTTTGAAGTGTGGCCACTGTTGTAATGTCAGATAAGTAACATACAAACATAGAAACACAGAAGACAGGGGCATTCGGCCCTTCAAACCTGCTGTGCTATCCTTCACAATCATAGCTAATCATCCAACTCAATAGCCTAATCCCGCTTTCTCCCCATCACCTTCAACCCCATTTGCCCCAGGTGTTATATCTAGTTACCGCTTGAATGCATTCAATGTTTTGGCATCAACTACTTCCTGCGGTCATGAATTCCACAGGCTCACCACTCTTTGGGTGAAGAAATGTCTCCCTATCTGCATCCTAAATCATCTACCCTGATTCCTCATACCGTGACCCCTGCTTTTGGACACACGCACCATCAGGAACATCCTCCCTGCACCTACCCCATCTAGTCCTGTTAGAATTTTATAGGTGTCTATTAGATCCCCCCACCCCTCATTTGTCTGAACTCAAAACAGTCCTGACTCAGTCAATTTCTCCTCATACATCAGACCCGCCATCCCCAAAATCAGCCTGATAAACTTTCGCTGCACTCCTTCAAGATCAACAGCATCCTTCCTCAGAAAAGTGGACCAAAACTGCCCACGGTATTCCAGGTACGGTCTCATAAAAGCCCTGTATAACTGCAACAACATATCCCTGCTCCTGTACTCAAAACCTCGAGCAATGAAGGCCAACAATCCATTTGCCTTCTTTACTGTCTGCTGCACCTGCATGCTTACCTTCTTGTAGTAATCTGTCTTCTTGTTTTTTTTTTGATTCTGAAGTGAATAACCACATATTTATCCAAATTTTACTGCATCTGCCATTTTGTCGCTCACTCACACAACCTATTGAGATCATGCTGAAGCATCTCGGCATCCTTGTTGTAGTTCACCCTCCCACCCAATTTGTTATCTTATGCAAACTTGGAGATGTTACATTTTGTTCTTTCAAACAATCATCAATATATATTGTGAATAGCTGGGGTCCCAGCAACAATCCCAATGGCACCCCACTAGTTATTGCCTGGCAATTTAAAAAGGACCCATTAATTCCTACTGAGATAGCAAGGTGTAGAGCTGGATGAACACAGCAGGTCAAGCAGCATCATAGGAGCAGGACGGCTTCAGAGATAGTAGGAACTGCCGATGCTGGAGAATCTGAGATACAAGGTGTATAGCTGAATGAACACAGCAGGCCAAGCAGCATCAGAGGAGCAGGAAAGCTGACGCTTCAGGTCTGAAGTAGGGTCTTGACCCGAAACGTCAGCTTTCCTGCTCCTTTGATGCTGCTTGGCCTACTGTGTTCATCCAGCTCTACACCTTGTTATCTCAGATTCTCCAGCATCTGAAGTTCCTACCATCTCTGAAACAATTTTCATTCCTACTCATTGTTTCCCCTCTGCCAGCCAGTATCCTATCCATCTCAGTACACTCTCCCCCAATCCCAAGCACTTCAATCTTGCACATTAATCTCTGATGTGGGACTTTGACAAACCCTTTCTGGAAACCCAAGTATATTACATTGACTGGCTCCCCTTTGTCAGCTCTACTCATTACATCTTCATAGAATAGTGACAAACAATTTTCACTCAGCAAGCTCCCAAATGGAGCATTGTGTGATGATGCTGTGGCTTTAAGAGGTGTGTTCTGTTCTGGTGTCTTTTCAGGAGAGACTGGGGACAGGCGCCAGGTGGTCTATGAGGAGGTGAACAAATTGTGAGGCCTTGGATTTTTCTTTTTGTAAGTTGGAACAATAGAAGCAGCCTGAGTAGGTGTGATCAAGCGTTCACAGATTCAAAATTTTTAGAGATAGCAAGGTGCAGATCTGGATGAACACAGCAGGCCAAGCAGCATCATAGGAGCAGAAAAGCTGATGTTTCGGGCCTAGACCCTTCTTCAGAAATGGGGGGGGGGGAAGAGGGGTTCTGAAATAAGTAGGGAGAGAGGGGGAAGTGGACAGACGATGGATAGAGGAGAAGATAGGTGGAGAGGAGACGGGTCAAACAGATGGGGATGGAGGCAGAAAAGGTGGGCCAAGGTGGGGAGTTAGGGAGAGGATAGGTCAGTCCAGGGAGGATGGACAGGTCAAGGGGGTGGGATGAGGCTAGTGAGCAGGAGATGGGGATGGGGCTTGAGGTGGGAGGAAGGGGTAGGTGGGAGGGAGAACAGGTTAGGGAGGCGGGGATGAGCTGGGCTGGTTTTGGGATACGGTAGGGGGAGGGGAGATTTTGAAGCTTGTGAAGCCCACATTGATAACATTGGGCTGCAGGGTTCCCAAGCAGAATATGAGGTGCTGTTCCTGCCACCTTCGGGTGGCATTATGGTGGCACTGCAGGAGGCCCAGGATGGACATGTTCTGTGAGGAATGGGAGGGGCAGCTGAAATGGTTTGTGACTGGGAGGTGCAGTTATTTGTGCGAACCGAGCGGAGGTGTTCTGCAAAGCGGTCCCCAAGCCTCCGCATGGAGCCAGCCCCTGGCTCCATCCCCACTTTTTTGACCTGTCTCCTCTCTTCTCCACCTATCTTCTCCTCTATCCATCTTCTATTCACCTCCCCCTCTCTCCCCATTTATTTCAGAACCCCCTTCCCCTCCCCCATTTCTGAAGAAGGGTCTAGGCCCGAAACGTCAGATTTCCTGCTCCTGCTACTTGGCCTGCTGTGTTCATCCAGCTCTTCACCTGGTTATCTCAGATTCTCCAGCATCTGCAGTTCCTACTATCTTCAAATTTTTTAGTTAGCTTTCGGCAGGTGCTGTTGACGTCTTGAATAGATAGAAGCTATTTTCTGTCACTCTCTCGGTTACAGCTAAAAGCTGAGTGTTCTCTTCCTAGGCGCCGGATTGCAAGTGAAACAAAATGCTTTCTGAATTTGCATTTTTATTAATAGTGCATTTATTGAATGTTACTCTCTTGGAACAGTTAATTAGTAATAGTGACTGTATTGATTATTCTGTTAAGCTTTCCAATAGAATTGTTATTCCAAGTCTTTTCTTCTTTTGTTTTATTTTAACTGGAGTGTTTGAATAAATTGTGTTTTGCTTAATGTTGAGTCGTGTGACCAGTTGAATTGCATCTGGAAAACAGCATCTAACATTCAGCTTTAAAGTAAGAATTGTCTCTTATGCTCCAATGATTAGTTATCGTGATGTTGATCGATGTATATTTTTTGGTTCAGCACACTAGGCAAAACTGCTCTGACACCATATCCTTCATTGGAGGGCAGCCTGACCTCTGGCAGTGACGAGAGCTTGGGATCACCACTTCTAGCACTGTAAGCAATTCCAGGAAGAATGCCCAATCTACACCCGGAGTGAGATAAGTCAGGTTTACTGGGGTGGCAGTAGCTTGGGCAGATAAGGGAAGAGGAGGTGTGGGTTTTGAGGAGCCGTCATGTAGGAAGGAAGGGGTGTGCACTATGAGGGCGAGGGTCGTGCCTTCTGCATGAAAGATATCGTCCGCAACGACAGCGACCCCTTTCCTCCCATCCTTTGAACAATTGCCACACTTTCATCACAACCTTTCAGTACGCCATCTCACAGGCTCATATGGAAGGATTATATAGGACAAGGACACAACCACAAAAGAGATGACAAGGTGTGGAGCTGGATAACCCACCAAGCCAAGCAACATCAGAGGGGCAGGAAGGCTGACGTTTCAGGCCTAAAGGTGGTTTCGGTCTGAACAACTCGCAAAATGTTTCAGTCACACACTTCACCAAAGTGCTTGCTGATTTTCACCTACACCACTCTCTGACAAAACAGAACCTCTGCCCATCCAGACCCCTCCTCTCTTCCAATGGCTTGTACCACATTTTTCTTACCAACATCAGGCAAAGTCTTCATATACCCATGCTGATGTCTCTTATTGGAGGAGAGACGGTTAAGAGGTGACCGTATTGAAGGGTTCAAAATTATGAACCATTTTGACAGGGTAAAGAAGGATATTCTGTTTCCACTAGTTGATGTCAGTAACTAGGGATCACAATTTTAAAATTGTCAGTGAGAGAGCAAGGAGTGAGATGAGGAGAAACTTACTTACTCAGAAAGTCATTAGGATTTGGAATCCGCTGCCTGGGAGAATGGTGAAGGCGGATTCCATACGAGGTTTTAAAGAAGAACAGGATATATATTTGAAAGGGATAAATATAGCGAGCTATGGAGATAGGACTGGCAAATGGTACTGGATGGATGGCTCTTTCAGGAGCCAGTACAGGTACAAAGGGTCAAATGGTCACCTTCAGAACTGGGAAGTTCTATTATTCTAATACTTCTCCTCATCTGCTGGAAAGAATGTGTACAATAACCATCCAATGATTTCTTGAATGCCTCAACTGAGCCTCTATTCACTACATTTCCTGACTGCTTATTGTATGAATTTCTTTTTTTTTGTTTGCATGTCACTTTAAATCTATGCCCTCTCTTTCTTGTTTCTTTTACAAGCGGCAAGGCAACCAAAAATTAATGGCAAATACAGAAATATTCTCTGTAGAAATAAACTTCGCAAAAAAAACAACAAAAAATGCAATACATTGAGAACAGAAGAATAAGTTACAAAATTTTCCAGATGATTTTTTTTTTACCCAGGGATCGTAGATATATGAACCATGCTGCCTGAGAGGGTGTTACATGCAGGTGTTCGCACAACTTTAAAAAAAAAACAACTGGATGAGCTCTTAGAGATAGTGGGAACTGCAGGTGCTGGAGAATCCGAGATAACACGGTGTGAAGCTGAATGAACATGGCAGGCCAAGCAGCATCAGAGGAGCAGGAAAGTTTGATGTTTCAGGCCTAGACCCTTCTTCAGAAAGAGTCTTGGCCTGAAGTGTCAGCTTTTCTGATGCTAAGATGCTGCTTGGATGAGCACTTAAATGGCCAGGTCATAGTAGGATATGTGCCGGATTAATGTAGTTTGTGCTTCTTGGTCAGCATAGACATGGTGGGCCAAATGGCCTGTTTCTATGCACTCTGACTGTATAACTTTCAGACTATGCCAACAGTTTCTCCCTATCGATTCAGTCCAGCCTGCTTAAAACCCTCCTCTCAGCCACCCTCTCTCCAAGGAGAACAATCACAGTTTCTTCAATCTACCCTTATAACTGAAGTTTCCCTTTCCTGGAACCATTCTGTGGTTCTGCACTCTCTCCTATACTTTCACATCATTCCTATAATGTGGCACCCTGAGCAATACTCCAGCTCAAGCCTAAGTAAGTTACTCTCACAAGTCCAACATCAACTCCTTGCTCTCAATGCCCCTCTAAATAAAACCAAAGGCAATCTATACTTTATTTACTGCGCTCTCCAACTGTCCTGCCTCCTTCAATGATCTGCCATCATCATCGGCAGTGTCTTGCAGATGACACAACCCTCTTCCACTCTCAGGGTGAGTCTGTGGGTGGCTGTACAGATCAATGAAAGCTATTGCAGACTCTGTTACACTTGGGGCAGAAGGTGGTCGTGGGAAAGCGTGGGGGGGTCGCGGTCATCAGTGTGACAGCACACTCTTTTCTCTGTTTTTTCCCCGGCTTCTGCTTCTTTCTGATGGCAAATTCCGATGCACTTGATGCCTTCCCGGAAGCTCCTCCTCCACTTTAGGCAATCTTGAGCCGGTTGATTCCCAGGCATCTGTGGGAATGCTGCACTTTGCCAGTGATGCCTTGAAAGTATCTTCTGTCCACCTGGGACTTAGCTGCTGTTTCAGAGCTGGAAGTAGAGCACATGTTTGGGGATTCTTGTACACTGATCTGGGCACATATACGTCCAGGCCCCTTTGTTCCTGTCTCCCCTTTAGCATTGCACCCATTATTTTATATTGTCTGTCAATGTTCTTCCAAACAAAGTGCACTAGCTCACACTACTCTGCACTGAACCTCATCTGCCACCGATCCACCCTCTCCACCAACTTGTCAATGTCTTTTTGGCATCTGCACAGTTTACAATTCTTCCAAGTTTTGAGCTGTCTGCAAACTTTGAAATTGTCCCCTGCACACCAAAATCCAAATCGTGAATAGGTGTCAGGAAAAGCAAGGATCTCACTGCTGGCCCTGGACCCCAAACCTACCTCAACCTGAAATAAAACCCATTAACCATTACTGACTGTTTCTTGTAGAAGCACAATGATCGAGGTAACCGACAACATGAGTTGGTTAATCCTCTTTGAGGGCCTGAATACATTTGAATAAAACACATAGACCAGCTATAAATGGATAACAGGCAATACGTCCACCAAGCAAATTTTCAAAGTTTAAAATTATCGGGCAGTAATTGAAATCCCCAGATTCACAGATGAGAAAGAAAATCTTTTACAACTTATGCAGAAGCAAAGCCCTCTTTGTTGATTTATAGCTTTGATCTTGCACATATGTTATGTTTCTGAAAAATTTAAAAGATGATTCACTGGAGTCCAGTTAAGATCTCTTTAGGCTGGAGCTGTAAGTGATTTGGTGCTAACCAGGCCTCTATGAAGATTAAAAAGGTGAAAGTGGGGTCTTGGTCCCTCTGTTGAGGATTTCAGTTCAAACAAAAGTTAATTGTTATACAGGTGAACCTCTAAAACATCCCTCAGGGTGCTCATTATAAAGGGATCTCAGCAGAGCTGGTTGTTATCGGCATGTTTCACAGATTTAAAGCAAGAAAGTAGGTAGTTTTAAAGCATTGTAATTGACTGCTTGAACTTAGCAGGAATGTTGTATCCATTTCTGGGAATCACATTTTCAGAAGAACATGAAGGCTTGCAGAGAATGCAGGGGAACTGTCCTGTCCTAGGTATAACTCAGGAATCTGAAGTCCTTCTTCCCACTTGTCCCCACGAGTGCAGTTTCAATAATATTCAAGGAGCTCAACATCGACCAGGTACGCTGCTTAAGTGCCATGCATCTAACACCTTCAATATTTACTCCTTTCCGCACCAATGCCCAGTGGCAATGGTGTGTACCATCTACAAGATGCATGGCAGCAAACTCACTAAAGCTCCTACAAGATCCCTTTCCAAACCTGAGACATCTGCTATCCAAAAGGAGGAGAACAGATGAATGGAGATACAAACATTTGAAAGTATTCCACCCAAGGCACACACCATCCTGATTTACGACTATGTCACTGTTCCATCACTGTCACTAGGGGCAGGGTCCTGGGATACCTTTCCCTGACAGCGTTGTAGGTAGACCTTCCCTGGACAGCAGTGACTCAAGAAAGTGGCTCCCCATCACCTTTTCAATGACACAGTAAGCGTTCACCTAGTCAATAAGCTCCACATCTCATAAACAATCATCAAAGTGCTGAGGAAGTTCAGTTCTGTGGAGAAATTGGGTTTGCTACCCTTAGAACAGAGAAGGTTGAGGGGAGATTTAATGATGGAATTCAAAATTAGGTGGGTTTGTTTAAGTAGATGGGGAGAAATGTATTTTTACCCAAAAGAGGAACAGTAACAAAAGGGTAAAGACTTAAGACATTTGTCAAAAGTCTGGGAGGGATGAGAAGAAATTTTTTCCATATTACAGTAAAGGGAGTCGTGTTGTCTAAGCTTTTCATGGTAGCCCCACGTTTCTTGTTTCCTGCAGCAACTCAGCCACTCAAAATCAAACTATCAACCAATCAGCACCCTTTTCTCTTGTAATATAAATTGTTGTGTTTGTTTGACATTTGGCATTCTTGCATTTGTCCTGACGAGTACACAATGAAAAGGTTTTGCAACAAGTTCATCTATTCAACAAAATTTTAAACTTAATGATTGTTACAATCTGGAATGCAATAATTGACTTTCTAAAGAGAATCGGATATATATTTACAAAAAGACAAACATATTGCAGTGCTGGGGTTTAAATATTAGAGCAGAGCATCTCATGCAGGACAATGTAGAAATATTCTTTCTGGGCTGTAGGATTGGGTGATTCTATGAACGGAACATTTTTGACAAGGTTACAGACTGTCCCTGATTAGAAGTAGGTAGTACAGGCTCAAGATTTGAAGTGGGAGAGTAAAGAGACTGTTTACATGTAACAAGAGTCTGTCTTAGTTTTTGTGCTCAAATGCTGGAGTGAGACTTGAACATGGAATCTTACAAAGAGGTTAGAATGCAAGCTACGGCTGAGTGCTACCATGTTGCCTTGCAATGAAACCCATGCTATTAGTCATTGAATCATAGTGTTGCACAGCATGGAAACAAATCCATCAGTCCCAAATTGTCCATGCTGACCGGATATCCTAAATTAATCTGGTCCCATTTGCCAGCATTTGGCCATATCCCTCTGAACCCTTCCACTTTCATATACCGCTCCAGAGGCCTTTTTAAATATTGTAACTGTACCAGCCTTCGCCACTTCCTCTGGCAGCTTATTTCATACATGCACCATCCTCTGTGTGAGAAAAGTTGCCCCTTCAGTACCTTTTAACTGTTTCCCCTCTCACCTCAAAGCATCTTCATTCTTTCTTCACACTGCAGAAATTCCCCACTTGCCCATATCACTGCAACTTCAATAATACTCAAGAAGCTCAACACCATGCAGGACGGGGTACCCTGCTTGACTTGGCCTCACATTTATTCAGAACTATTTTTAGAGACACCAACTTCGAAAATAACAGGCAGAGAATCATGGTACAAATGTGATAAGTGCTTTGGCTTTAAAAATAATTCACATCTTTATGCCTCACAATAGACGTTGGAGACTAACTGAAAAGGCAATGCGAACTCTGCTGAATAACTGTCAGAGTGCCTTAACGTGCAGCAGCATGGATATAGATGACAAGAAGTGGCAACTTAAAACTCTTCAGGTGTTTCATCCCACTCATCATTAATAAAGACACTCAATGCTTGGAAATACTCACCTGACTTGCTTCCAAATCAATTGTGTTGAGATGAAGAGCAGTGTAAAAGAACAGCACTGAATATATGGGCATATTTTTATGAATACAAAAGGACAAATGACTTCTTGTTAAAGCTTCTCTTTTATTCTGTCAAAGCACAATTCCCTGCTCTTCTTATGACTATAGATCAAGTGGAGGGAATCTCATCATTATTGTCATTTTTCATCATATCCGAGACACCTTACTGCAATGAAATCTAAGGCTGTCTCCTGGGTTTTAAAACACATAGTATTATTTCATTAAAGACATGGAGCTATACTGAATCTACAGCACAGGCCATTTAGCCCAACCAGTCCACGCCAGTCTCCAGAGGCACCTCATCTCACACAAATTTCACCTTATTTAAACATTGGGACCATCTCCCTCCTGTAATTATCATAGAATGATAGAATCCCTACAGCGTGGAAACAGGCCATTTTGCCCATCGAAGCCATACTGCCCATCCGAAGAACATCTCACCCAGACCCACAACCCTTCCCCTGTTGTAACCCCACGTTTTTCATGGCTAAACCACCTATAGTGCACATCCCTGAATACTAGGGGCAATTCAGCATACATACATTCATGAAAATAATTATATAACCCCTACAGCACAGAAAGAGGCCATTCAGCCTTCACCAACACTCCAAAGAGCATTCCATCCAGAGCCAGACACCCCCACCCTATCCCCAGACTTCCCATGATTAATCCACCCACCCTGCACATCTCTGCTTATGATTAGAGAGTTAATGGGAACTGCAGATTAGGGAACATAGAAGATTACAGCACAGTACAGGCCCTTCGGCCCTCGATGTTGTGCCGACCTGTCATACCAACCTGAAGCCCGTCTAACATACACTATTCCATGTATGTCCATATGCTTGTCCAATGATGGCTTAAATGTACTTAAAGTTGGCAAATCTACTACCGTTGCAGGCAAAGCGTTCCATTCCCTTACTACTCTCTGAGTAAAGAAACTACCTCTGACACCTGTCCTATATCTTTCACCCCTCAATTTAAAGCTATGCCCCCTTGTGCTCGCCGTCACCATCCTAGGAAAAAGGCTCTCCTATCCACCCTATCTAACCCTCTGATTATTTTATATGTCTCAATTAAGTCACCTCTCAACCTTCTTTTCTCTAACGAAAACAGCCTCAAGCCCCTCAGCCTTTCCTCGTAAGACCTTCCCTCCATACCAGGCAACATCCTAATAAATCTCCTCTGCACACTTTCCAAAGTTCCACATCCTTCTTATAATGTGGTGACCAGAACTGTACACAATACTCCAAGTGCGGCCACACCAGAGTTTTGTACAGCTGCAGCATAACCTCTTGGTTCCGGAACTCGATCTCTCTGTTAATAAAAGCAGATGCTGGAGAATCAGACCCTAACCTACACATCTTTATCAGGTTTCCCTTCAAATACATCTGAAACACTCATGTCAAACACTCCTTGTGGTAACAAAATCCATGTTCTCAAAATGCTTTGGGTTCTTTGTCATTGGATGTACACTTCACTGCCTGGGCTAGCATTTTTTGCCCAACTCCAACTGGCCCTTGAGAAGGTGGCGCTGAGCTGTCTTCTTGAACCGCTGTGGGTTGATCCACAATGCTGTTAGGAAGGGAAATCCAGGATTATGACCTAGTGACAATGAAGGAACGGCAACATATTTCCAAGTCAGAATGGCCACTGTCTTGGAGGGGAATTTGTATGTGGTGATATTCCCATGTCTCTATTGCCCATTGTCCTCAATGAAGTAGTTTTGGATTCAGAAGGTGCTATCTAAGGAACCTTGGTAAACCTCTACAGAACATCTGGAAGAATAATATCTTATTGGATACATTGGAGGTTACCTTAGATTTGAACATGTTGTACAATTTAGAGGAATTTTTATGGGTGTTGTAAAGCATTGTGTACTGCCTTCAAATGTACAAACACATATTGAAGGAAAACTGATGAGCCACTAACAATGCAAACTGGCTGCAGGCTAAACCATTTTATTCTCCTCCCATTATCAGGTGGCATGATGGCTCAGAGGTTAGAATTACTGCCTCACTGTGCTAGGGACCTGGGTTAGATTCCACCCTTAGACAACTGTCCTTGTGGAATTACCGTTTTGTCCCTGTGTCTATGTGAGTTTCCTTTGGACACTCTGGTTTCCTCCCACTGTCCAAAAACATGCAAGTTAGGTGGATTGACCATGCTAAATTGCCCAATCGTATCCAGAGATGTGCAGCGTAGGTGGATTAGTCGTGGGAAGCCTGGGAATAGGGTCAGGGTGGGGGGGGGAGAGGTCTGGTTCTGGATGGAATGCTCTTTGGAGGGTTGGTGAAGGATGAATGGCCTCTTTCTGTACTGTAGGGGTTATATAATGCTTTTTATGAATCTATGAGGTGCTAACTGAGGGGATGTGACCCAGAAAGTATAAGCTGGGTGAACATCAACTTGCTTTCATGTAACATATTTGATGGAGTGAAAATATCCACTTTGTCAAGCAACAGTTGACCTTTGACCAAAAAAAGACAAGAGGTTAGGGTAGCCTGTTATATTTGGCAAAATTCTCCTGGATATCACCATCAGATAATATGGTGTGTGGATTACCATCTTCAATGTCTTGGATAGATTAGCTGCCACCAATCATTCTTGTTGGTATTAATTAAAGCAGAGGATGATGAGTCTTCGGATTTCTCTACCCCAGAGGCTGTGGAAGTTCAGGCTTTGTGTATACTTAAAGTGGAGTTTGATAAATGTTTTGATTACCAATGGTGTAAAGGCTTATGTGGATTGTGTGGGTAAAACGCATTGAAATGTTTGATCTGCCACAATAAGACGGTGGAGTAGTCTCAATGCGTCGAATTGCCTCCTCCTGTTCCTATGTTTCAATGCCACAATTCGTCCCCCACGGACTGTCATTCCAACAAGTAGTTGAAATGTTTCACCAACGTAAAGGGTCTCCCCATCGCTGGGACTGCAACGTACGTTTGGCTGCACATATATTTACAAGTTGCTAAATATGCAGATTCATCCCTGACCAGTTCAGAGAGTCATGTATTACCGTCTTGTATGTTCAATGTCCATCTGACCCCAGTGGAACATGGCATGACATTTTGGTGTAGCACTTTTGGTAACAGGGCATTTTTGTCTTTGAATACGCCACATTGTGGCATATCAAGTTTATCTGTGAGTGCTCAAAAATCGGTGAATCTCCTCATGTGCTTTTAGAGCCACAGAGTTATACATGCCATTCAGTTTAACTTATCCACACCGGTCACATAACCTATATTAATCCCGTCCCATTTGCTGACATTTGGCCCATATCCCTCTAAACCCTTCCTCTGAGACAATAAAGCAAATTCATACATTAATTCACTCTTCATGTGCCCATCCAGATGCCTTGTAAATTTTGTCCTTGTGCCACCTTCACCACTGCCTCTGGGCAGCTCTTTCCACCCTCAGATACCCCTCAGGTCTCTTTTAAATCTTTCTCTCTCACCCTAAACCTATGACTTACAGTTTTGGACTGCCCCACCCCAGGGAAAAGGCCTTGGCTATTCACCCCATCCATGTCCCTCATGATTTTATAAATATCTAAAAGATCACCCTCAGACTCCAACATTCCAGGGAAAATAGCCCCAGCCTGCATAGCCTGTCCCATAGCACAATTCGTCGAATCCTGGCAACATCCTTGTAAATCTTTTCTGAATGATTTCAAACTTAATAACTTTCCTGCAGCAGGGAGACCAGCATTCCAAAAGTCCAGTACAGCTGCAACATGACATCCCAACTCTTGTACTCAATGCACTGAACAATAAAGGTAAGCATTCCAAATGTCTCCTTCATCAGCCTGTCTACCTGCAACTTCACTTCCTTCAAAGGGCTTGGTCATCCCTGGAGAATGACCTTTTGTAACTCTTGTAATTGTTGGCCATTGGCATTTGCCAATTGCAACTGTTCTCACTGGCTCTGGCTGAAAGTGTAACAGATCAGTCTTGAGAACATCTTCAGCTCTATAATTGAGAGCAGCCACATTGAGATCAAGAGGGATAAACGGTCTGGGCCGGAAACATCAGCTTTTGTGCTCCTAAGATGCTGCTTGGCCTGCTGTGTTCATCCAGCTTCACACTTTGTTATCTCAATCATTGTGTGGGTTGGGTAGTCCTCTCAGTACAGCAGATGTGATCATCCTGCTGCCTGGTTTCTAGCTCATTTCAAAATCATATTGTTACACTTTAGCAAGTAGACACTGCAAATGTGGAGATGTATTCATTAAGCAGTTGGTAACATATTATTTCTAAAAGCTAATAATCTGATTCAGTGGTGAATTTATGATCAAATAAATATGTGTTAAACCGCGTGATGCCAAATGCCTGAGCTAAGCCTCACTGTCTAGATTGGAATAGGTGGCTCGCAGAAAGCACAGGGTTCTCAAACCAAAAGTAACAAGTTTCTCACTTTGCAAAAGACCTTTTCGAGATCCATACACTTTGAGAACCATGACTCTACTGTGTCCATAACATTAGGTTGACAGGATTTGATTTGATTTGATTTATTGTATTCATGTGCGCCTAAGCGTAGTGAAAATCTCTGTTTGCGAGCAGTACAGGGAGATCATAGCAAGCAAGGGCATAAATCATAGGGACAGAGTGAGGCACGCAGGTTACACTGTGCAGGAGGTGCGCAAAGCAAGATCAGCATCAACAAGATCAACATTATTTGAAGGTAGAGAGTCCATTCGTCAGCCTAATAATGTCAGGGTAGAAGCTGTTCTTGAACCTGTTAGTGCATGTGGTCAAGCTTCTGCATCTTCTGCCTACTGGAAGAGGTTGTAAGAGAGCATTATCAGAGAGCATTGGGTCTTTAATGTTGGCCGCCTTTCCGCAGCAACGAGAAGTGTAAATAGAGTCCATGGATGGGAGGTTCACTTCCGGGATGGCTTGGGCTGTGCATACCATCTTCTGTAGTTTCTTACAGTCCTGGGCAGAACAGTTGCCATACCAGACCATTATGCACCTGGACAGTCTGCTTTCAACGGCACATCTGTAAATGTTGCCGAGGGACCTTATGGATATACCAAATTTCTGAAGCCACCTGAGGAAGAAGAGGGGTCATTGAGGCTTCTTGACCATCGCATTTATGTGGGAGGTACAGACAGCTTGTTGGTGATCAATACTCCTGGGAGTTTGACACTCTCAACCCTCTCAGCCTCCACGTGATTGAGGTAGATGGGCCGAGTTGTCCCCCTTTCTCTCTGAAGTCAATGATCAGTTTTTTTGTTTTGCCGACATTGAGAGAGAGGTTGTCATCATTGCATCATGGCACCAAGCTATCTTCTCCCTTCTGTATTCTGACTCATTGTTATTTGGTATCCATCCTATCATGGTGGTGTCGTTAGCAAACTTGTAGATGGCATTGGTTCGGAACTTGTTACACAGTTGTGGGTGTACAGGGAGTTCAGTAGGGGACTGAGATGGCATCACTCGCGGGGGTGGGGGGGGGTAGTGTTGACGGTTATTGTGGAGGAGACGCTGTTGTCTATCTTCAATGATTGCAGTCTGTGGGCCAGAAAGCTGAGGATCCAGTTGCAGAGGGAGGATCCGAGACCAAGGTCTGAGGCTTGAGATCAGTCTGGAGGGGATAATGGTGTTGAAGGAGGAGCTGCTGTCAATGAGCAGGGGCCTGGAATGGGTGTCCTTGTTGTCCAGGCATTCTAGGGATGAGTGCAGGGCTAGGGATATGGCATCCTTTGTGGACCTGTTTCATCAGTAGGCAAATTGTAGGGGGTCAAGGCAGGTTGGGAGGCTCAAGTTGATGTGGGTCATGACCAGTCTCTTGAAGCACTTCATGATTTTGGATGTCACAGCCTGATCTGCTTGAAAGAATTAAAGATGTACTGGTGGTTATTTTGCCATATGTAAGGGATATTTTCCTTCAGCATATCTCTTAACAGCCCATGAAATTGGAAATATATGTTGTGAGGAAATGTAAAAATCTGAGGCAGTGTCACAGGCTCAGAGTTCTGAAGGTGGGTCACTACTTCCAAAACTCGACTGTGTCTCCACAGATGCTGGCAGACCTGCTGAGATTTTCCAGCAATTTCATTTTTTTTTGTTTTGGGTTCCCCTTATCCTTTGGGGTTACATTTGCCGAGCACCTTCAAAGTTCAAGACTGTCTCCAAAGGCAGCAAACAATGACACAAGGATGTCCCTCTGGCTGGTGTTTGGTCTAGCAGTTAATCATGTCATTGATATTATCAGTGTTGTGGGCATATTCTGTCTTTCTTTTACCCATGGCTGTGATACCATCAGGTAATTTCTCGATAATCTTATCCATGTGCTCCTGGCTAATTGGTAATCCAAATGGTAACCATCAGAAGCTGTACCATCCAAATGGCATCCTACATGATGTTAGCTCTTGAGACTCCTCTGTTAAATAGATAGGCCAGTGTCCATGCTGCTCATCTAACTCTGAAAATGACCTTAAATCATAGAATCCCAACAGGGGCAGGGATGTTTTGCTGCAATTGTATGGGGCCTTGGTGAGACCACACCAGGAGCATCAGCGATAGCAAAAACTGTAGGCGCTGGAATCAGAGTTAGGTGTGAAACGTTGACTCTTCTGCTCCCCTGACGCTGCCTGGCATGCTGTGCTCCTCCAGCTTCACACCAGGAGTATTGTGTACATTTGTGGTTCCCACACCTCAGGCAGGTTAGCCTAGCTGTGGAAGGAGAGCAGTGAAAATTTACTTGGCTGATTCCTGGGATGGCAGGTCTGATATACGAAAAGAGACTGGATCAGTTAGGACTGTATTCACTGTATGGGTTGGGGGTGGTTACTCCCTTTGAAATCTGTAAGATTCCAACAGGACTTGAGACAGTAAAAACAGGTATAAGTTCCTGATGACCAGGGATTCCAGAACCAGGGGTCACAGCCTCAGGACACAAAGTAGGACATTTCAGAGTAAGATGAGGAGAAATTTATTCACCCAGAGAGTGGTGATCCTGTGGAATAATATGATTAAATCAGCTTGAATTCTTGAAGGGTCCATGTTCACTCCACTTACGTCTTTCTCACGGCTCTGTCAGTCTTGTTGTATCCAGTTATGGTCACAAATCCATATGAGACTGAAGCAGAAGTAGCCATTCAGCCCATCAAATCTGATCGACCATTCAATGAGATCACGGCTGATCTGATAATCGTCAACTCCACTTTCCTGCCTTTCCCCAATAACCCTTGATTCTCCTTCCTGATTAAAAATCTGTCTCTCTCAGCCTTAAATATCCATAATGACCCAGCTTCAATAGCCCTCTGTGGTAAATAATTCCTCTGACAGAAGAAGTTCTTCTGCATCGCCGTCTTAAATCTGCAACACCTTATTCTGAGATGATGGCCTCTGATCCCAGATTCTCCCACAACGGGGAACAATTTCTCCTCATCTACCATGTCCAGTCCCCTCAAAATCTTATATGTTTCAGTAAGGTCATGGCTCATTCTTCTCAAATCTGATGTGTACAGGCCCACCCTACTCAATCTCTCCTTATAAGAAAATCTCTTCATACCTTAGATAAACTTGGTTGAACCAAATTGCTACACTTGCCCCCACACCTCCTCCCTCACCCCCATCCCAGGCCCCAAGATGACTTTCCACATCAAGCAGATGTTCACCTGCATATCCGCCAATGTGGTATACGGCGTCCGCTGTAACCATCGTGGCTTCCTCTACACTGGGGAAACCAAGCGGAGGCTTGGGGGGCGCTGTGCAGAACACCTACACTCAGTTCACAATAAACAATTGCACCTCCCAGTTGCAAACCATTTTAACTCCCCTTCCCATTCCTTAGACAACATGTCCATCCTGGGCCTCCTACAGTGCCACAGTGATGCAGGAACAGCAACTCATATTCCGCTTGGGAACACTGCAGCCCAATGGTATCAATGTGGGTTTCACAAGCTTCAAAATCTGCCCCCCCACCACTGGATCCCAAAACCAGCTCAGCTCGTCCCCATTTCCCTAACCTGCTCTTCCTCTCACCCATCCCTTCCTCCCATCTCAAGCCGCACCTCCATTTCCTGCCTACTAACCTCATCCCGCCCCCTTGACTTGTCCATCCTCCCTGGACTGACCTATCCCCTCCCTACCTCCCCACCTATCTTCTCCTCTATCCATCTTTGGTCGGCCTCCCCCTCTCTCCCTATTTGTTCCAGAACCCTCACACCATCCCCCTCTCTGATGAAGGGTCTAGGCCCGAAACATCTGCTTTTATGCTCCTAAGATGTTGCTTGGCCTGCTGTGTTCATCCAGCTTCACACTTTGTTATCTTAAACCAAATTGCTCCTGTCCAAGCCATAAGGACTTACTTCATTGCTTCGTGCCAAAATGGGAAAAGTGTCAAAAGCTGGAAAGGTCTGGTAGCATCTGTGGAGAAAAAAAACCAGAGTTAACACTTTGGGTCTGGTAACACTTCCTCAGAGGATTAAGTTCCAAGGAAAAGTCATCGGATCCAAAACGTTAACTCTCATTTTTTTCTCCACAGATGCTGCCAGACCTGCTGAGCTTTTCCAGCAATTTCTGGTTTTGTTCCTGATTTACAGTGTCTGCGGTTCTTTTGGTTTTTACCTGGGAAAAGCGACCTCACTCTTCCACTTATAACACCACCCACAACCAGCCAGTACGCCAAACCCCACTCACACTGCAACCTCCTGGTATATCAGCCGGACTGGCCTTTTCTGACCCAGCTAGTTCTTACATCACTGCTCACCATACCTGCTGGTGAGATCAGCAAACAGTTTTGACGTGAGCAGCAAGCTTTTTTGCTCAGTGGAGTGCGACATGCCCAGAACGTGCTGCCAGAGGGGGTGGTAGAAGCAGATATAATGGCAAAGGTTATGAGGCAACTTCAACAGAGGCAGCATGCCATGTAGGGTTCTCCATTGTCACCTTCATGAGTGTCTTTGCTCTTTGGGAGGGAGGGAGACTTCCTCTGAAATGAGGTGAAACAGGACAGGCCAGTCTGGTTCAGTTTGTATCGCACAATTTCACAAGGTCTTAAGTCCCACTCCTGGGACTTGAACCAAAAGCATCCCATTTATTCCCAACACCTCTCAAAGGCATCATTCCCATCTGATTCTACTCCTCGCCTTACCACACGACATTCCAGGAGCACATTATCCCTCAGGAGATATCCACCACCAGACAACCAGATGCATGAATAGACAGGGCATAGAGGGATACAGACTGCATGGAGGCAAAAGGTCTGTCGTTCAGAAAGGCATCATGTGTCAGCACAGTCTCGATGGGCCGAAGGGCCTGTTCCTGTGCTGTACTGTTCTTTGTTCTTTACAATCCACCCATCCAGGCAAAGTGCAGCCTAACTGCATCATCGAATAGCACATGTACACTCCTTTAACAAAACTTCAAAACGTTTTCACAAGATTTTTTTTCCATGATTCCACGAAGAATTTTAGAATTATGTCCAGTGCTACTGTAATTTCCAGGCTTACCTCCATCAAGCCTCCAGTAATCTGGAGACCCAAGCTAATGCTCTGGGTACACGACAGAACCAATTTTTATTTTAATCACTCCTGGGCTATGGCTGTCTCTGACTGTCTCTATCTCTGTCTCTTGTTGCTTATCCCTAGTTGCCCTTCAGAAGGTGCTGATGAACAGTCTTCTTGAATCAGTGCAATGCAATTCATACGGAGCCACAGAATTTCACAGGACAGAAGGAGAACATTTGGTAAATCATGTTTGTAGCAGCACCCCAAACAGCTACCCAGCTCGCCCCATTCTCCAGGCCTATCTCCATAGCCCTCTCAATTCATCACTTTCAAATATAAATCCAGCTCTCTTTTGAAACCTTCTGCAGAATCTGCCTCCACGTCTCTCTCAGGCCGTAGGTAGCTGATGGAATTTTAATTCAATTAACAAATCTGGGATATAAAAATTAATCTCAGTAATGATGACCATGACAATCTTGACTTTTAGATGTATTTAAAATCAAGTGGGACATGGATAGGGTGAATAGAAAAGGTCTTTTCCCCAGGGTAGGGGGAGTCCAAAACTAAAGGGCATGGGTTTAAGGTGAGAGGGGAAAGATATAAAAGGGACCCGAGGGGCAACTTTTTCACACAAAGTGTGGTGCGTATACGGAATGAGCTGCCAGGAGAATTGTTAGAGGTTGGTCCAATTAGCACATTAAAAAGGAATCTGGATGGGTATATGAATAGAAATGATTTAGAGGGATATGGGTCAAAAACTGGCAAATCGGACTAGATTAATTTAGGATACCTGGCCAGCATGGATGGGTTGGATCGAGGGCTCAGTTCACATGCTGTATAACTCTATAACTGTATGTCTTTAAAGGACGCATCCAGTTATTTCGGGGATGGTAATCTGCCACCCTTACTTGGTCTGGCCTACTAGCCCCCAGAGCCAAAGAAATGTAATCAACTCTTAACTGCCCCTATCATTGATAAGCAGTTCAAGGGCAATTAGGAATGAGCAACAGGTACTGGTCTTGCCAATGACATTGGAATCTCATAAAAAAAACAATTTTGTAAATGGTTCCTCTGGCCATCATTCAGGGCCGTTTTCTTCGCAGAAATTTTAAATTACCATCATTGACATCAATTTCCCTTATCTCAATGTATTTTACTTCTGTAACTCAAAATAAAACTTGTTTCCAACTATTGTTGTTGACCCTATCAGTTCCGTGCCATTCCCCGAGAATAAGAGGTAAAAAAACACTAATTGGAATTAATTTATGTGTGAAAATGCACTTGCATAAAATTTTGCCTTTAAACCGAAACGCATATATTGCCTTTATAAAGTGTCAAGAGCCTAATTACTAAACTATTAGAGATAATACAGCGATGAAGAATTTTAATAAGACTTATGAAAAATGTACAGATTAGGTTAATTAGATGGTGTACTTTGAAGAAAGAAAATCAGACCTATCTTTGCAGCAAGCTCAATTCAACTGTGCAAAAGGAAATATGTTTAATTATACTGGAGAGAAACCATGCATAACAGTTACCAGCAATATCAGAGCAGAAGGAGACTAAGTCTCTTCTGCCATTCAAATATATCAGAAATGCCCTGTTGCCATATCCCACCTTCATCCCATGTCCCAGAGCAACTTGGTTCAACAAAACTGCCTCACCAAATATCAGCTATCATTCAATGATCCACTTTGAGATTGGCATCTAAAAGTCTGATTCATTTTTAATACTCAGCGAGATTTTCCAATATCATGTCTCTTTTTTCAGTTCTAGTTTTGCTGAAAATGGACAGCTTTTGATGAAGCTTTCCATCCTGCCTTTTCCAGGGCATTTGGCTGGAAAAACTTTCCAAGATGGCAGTGGAGTAGCAACGCTGGTCCGAAATCCTAGCCCAGGCCTCATCCTCTTCCGTCTACTTTCCTTTTTTTTTCTTTTGACTTCGATGCTTCTGGTGCATTGACGCAAGCACTAGTTGCATCAGCGATGGCGCTGTAGGCCCAGTGTGGTCCTCCTTGTGGCAGAGCGGTCGTGGCAATGGTGGTCCCAGAGCAGAACACCTGAAATAGAGTATAATACAGGGGCATTGATGGTCACACAGCCCGTGTGGAGATGCCACCACCCTGCCCCGATGTCAATTGGAGCACAAGAAGGGAGAAAGAAGTCTGTTTTTAGTTATATCTCAACATCTTCTGTAACTTAAAATGGTGCCAGAGCATGGCATCATATTACACTCGTCTCTTTTTATTTGTTAAACATGAGTGACAATAAATCGTTCAATTCAATTTGTATCAGGATAAAGGGAAACAACATTTTTGCTGTTTGAGAGGAAAGTGTTGGTTTCTAGGCAAGTAAACTATGTTTGGTAGAAGTGGTTCCACAGCAAATGCACCAGTTAGATGAAGACTGACAGTTAACTGCTGACTGGAAAACAAGTCAACTCTGAGGAGATACCACAAATGAAACCATGGGAAACTATATGCTCCCCAAGCTGTCACATTTTCAAATAAATATTCGACTTGAATGTATTCCTTTTGTTTGTTGATAATGGGTCTCTATGTTTTTTTTTAGATTCCTTCGTGATTAGATTAGATTCCCTACAGTGTGGAACAGGCCCTTCAGCCCAACAAGTCCACACCGCCCCTTGGAGCATCCCACCCAGACCCCCTATAACCCACACACCCCTGAACACTAAGGGAAATTTAGCACGGCCAATCCACCTAGGCTGCACATCTTTGGACTGTGGGAGGAAACCGGAGCACCCGGACGAAACCCACGCAGACACAGGGAGAATGTGCAAACTCCACACAGGCAGTTACCCGAGGCTGGAATCGAACCTGGGTCCCTGGCGCTGTGAGGCTGCAGTGCTAACCACTGAGCCACCGTGCCGCCCTGATATGTGGGCCTTATTGGCTGGTCCAGCATTTATTGCCCATCCCTAGTTGCCCCGTGAGACGCTGGCATTGAGTTGCCTTCTTGAACCTGCTGCAGTCTATTTGCTGAGGATTGACACACAATGCTGTTAGGTATGGAATTCCAGCGTTTTGACCCAGCGGCATGAATGGCGATATGTTTCCAAGTCAAGATGGTGAGTGGCTTGGAGGCGATCTGCTGGTGTTCCCAAGCATCTGCTGCCAATATCAATTCTGGTGAGCATAAATGTGCCTCATTGCAAACTTGACTGAACATCTTAAATTGGTTATTAGCACATTTAGAATTGTCCAGCAAGTGTTGCCCAATCGCAGAATGTTTTGTTTTGAGTTTACCAAATGCAGAATTGTGGAGTATAGTGCGTCTGTTGCAAACAATTAAAGGAACATTGTGTTTGACCCTGATATTACTAGTTGATGTTTTAGCAGTGAAGAAAAGCGTATGTTGTGTATGTTTGAAGGAATTCACAAATCAGGTAACATATATGTTTGAAAGAAAGGTCCTGGAGGGGCATTTATATTTTCCTAAATGTGTTTTCACATCAGCTGGTTGGTGAGATTAACAATTTGGGCGTCAGTTGGCTCAGAGAATGGGCAATCAATCTGGTCGCACACTCCTGACTACCAGTCAGCAATTCCTATGAGAAGCAAATGTCATCTGACCACAGGATTTGGGCTCAGAAGCTGTACTGGGCTGGATTTTCAGAACACATGTACAAAGGTTTCAAAGGTAGTAGGAACTGCTGATGCTGGAGAATCTGAGATAACAAGGTATAGAGCCGGATGAACACAACAGGCCAAGCAGCATCAGAGGAGCAGGAAGGCTGAAGTTTCCGATCTCGACCCTTTTAAAGAAGGGCCCAGAGTCAAACAGAGGAAGAGGCCTGCTGTGCTCATCCAGCTCTACAAAGGTTTCAAAACTGGCGCCCCAGGCCTCTGGCACAGCCACCCGCTGGTATGAGGTAGCATTGGCAATTAGCTTTGTGAACAGGAATCAAGAAAGCAGAATGCTAAGAGGAGGACCTGAAACAGAAAGAGAAATTGCTTGAAAAGCCTCAGCAGGCCAGGTGGCTCCATAGGGAGAAGCAGAATTAATGTTTCAGGCCAACGGCCTTTCATCAGAGTTTACTTTCTCTTTCCCTTTCCAATTATCACTTCGAGGATTGCTGCCAAAGGGTGGCATGGTTGCACAATCGTTAGCACTGCTGCCTTATGACATCATTCAGGTCTTTGCTGACTCTTCGTGTGGAGTTTGCATGTTCTCCATGTCAAAAGGTGAGCCAGTTAGAGTGGATTGGCATTCTTAAATTGCCTATCGCATCCAGGGACGTGCAGGCTGTGTGGATTAGTCGTGGGAAATGTAGGGATAGGGTGTGGGGACTGGGTCAGCATGGGGTGATCTTCAGAGGTTCAGTTAACCGAATGTCCTCTCTGTAGGGATCCTGGGCTTGTTCTGCATTGTTGTCCTAAAGCCTGACTTTTCATAATCTCATCCTAGCATTCAAATTATGGACTCATCCTTCCCTACCTCTGTAGCTTTTCCAGTCCCATTACACAAACCTGCCTGCCCTGGTTGATCCATTGGCTCAGCCTGTTCCTGCCCCACCGAACTCATCTCCACCTATCTGGACTCCATTTTCTCCCCTTTGGTCCAGGAAATCCCTACCTACGTCCGTGACACCACCCACGCCCTCCACCTCCTCCAGAACTTCCAATTCCCTGGCCCCCAACACCTCATTTTCACCACAGACGTCCAGTCCCTATACACCAGTATTCCGCATGCAGATGGCCTCAAGGCCCTCCGCTTCTTCCTATCCCACAGAACCGACCAGTCCACCTCCACCGACACTCTCATTCCACCTAGCCGAACTCGTCCTCACCATCAACAACTTCTCTTTCGATTCCCCCCACTTCCGACAGACAAAGGGGGTGGCCATGGGCACCCGCATGGGCCCCAGCTATGCCTGCTTCTTTGTAGGTTACGTGGAACAGTCCCTCTTCCGCACCTACACAGGCCCCTAACCCCACCTCTTCCTCCGTTACATTGATGACCGTATCGGCGCCGCCTCTTGCTCCCCAGAGGAGCTCGAACAGTTCATCCACTTCACCAACACCTTCCACCCCAACCTTCAGTTCACCTGGGCCATCTCCAGCACATCCCTCACCTTCCTGGACCTCTCAGTCTCCATCTCAAGCAACCAGCTTGTGACTGATGTCCATTTCAAGCCCACCAACTCCCACAGCTACCTAGAATACACCTCCTCCCACCCACCCTCCTGCAAAAATTCCACCCCCTATTCCCAATTCCTCTGCCTCCGCCGCATCTGCTCCCACGATGAGGCATTCCGCTCCCGCACATCCCAGATGTCCAAGTTCTTCAAGGACCGCAACTTTCCCCCCACAGTGGTCGAGAACTCCCTTGACCGCGTCTCCCGCATTTCCCGCAACACATCCCTCACACTCCGCCCCCGCCACAACCGCCCAAAGAGGATCCCCCTCGTTCTCAAACACCACCCCACCAACATCCGGATACAACGCATCATCCTCTGACACTTCCGCCATCTACAATCCGACCCCACCACCCAAGACATTTTTCCATCCCCACCCTTGTCTGCTTTCCGGAGAGACCACTCTCTCCGTGACTCCCTTGTTCGCTCCACACTGCCCTCCAACCCCACCACACCCGGCACCTTCCTCTGCAACCGCAGGAAATGCTACACTTGCCCCCACACCTCCTCCCTCACCCCTATCCCAGGCCCCAAGATGACTTTCCATATTAAGCAGAGGTTCACCTGCACATCTGCCAATGTGGTATACTGCATCAACTGTACCCGGTGTGGCTTCCTCTACATTGGGGAAACCAAGCAGAAGCTTGGGGACCGCTGTGCAGAACACCTCTGCTCGGTTCGCAATAAACAACTGCACCTCCCAGTCGCAAACCATTTCCACTCCCCATCCCATTCTTTAGATGACATGGCCATCATGGGCCTCCTGCAGTGCCACAATGATGCCACCCGAAGGTTGCAGGAACAGCAACTCATATTCCGCTTGGGAAACCTGCAGCCCAATGCTATCAATGTGGACTTCACCAGCTTCAAAATCTCCCTTTCTCCCTACCGCATTCCAAAACCAGCCCAGTTCGTCCCCTCCCCCCACTGCACCACACAACCAGCCCAGCTTTTCCCCTCCCCCCACTGCATCCCAAAACCAGTCCAGCCTGTCTCTGCCTCCCTAACCTGTTCTTCCTCTCACCCTCCCTTCCTCCCACCCCAAGCTGCACCTCCATCTCCTACCTACTAACCTCATCCCACCTCCTCTTCCCTGGACTGACCTATCCCCTCCCCACCTCCCCACCTATACTCTCCTCTCCACCTATCTTCTTTTCTCTCCATCTTCGGTCCGCCTTCCCCTCTCTCCCTATTTATTCCAGAACCCTCACCCCATCCCCCTCTCTGATGAAGGGTCTAGGCCCGAAACGTCAGCTTTTGTGCTCCTGAGATGCTGCTGGGCCTGCTGTGTTCATCCAGCCTCACATTTTATTATCTTAGATTCTCCAGCATCTGCAGTTCCCATTATCACTCACACTTTGAAATACTTCATTTTGACCTCTTGAGCACCCCCAATTCTAAATGTTCTATCTTTGGTCATGTTTTCTGCTACCTCAGTCCTAAGTTCTGGAATTTCCTCTGTCAATCTACTTTTCTTATCAAGTTCCTTGTGCTCTAACTCTTTGAGAAGTATTTTTTGTTCAAATATCACCTCATGTACATTGCAGGCAAATTTTGTTTTAGAATATACTCTAAAACATATTGGGATGTTTCTTCACATTAAAAGTTGCCAGATGAATGCAAATTGCTGCTATTTTTCTCCTAATCCCATTATGCATCTCTCTCTAGTCAAACACAAAGCATTGATTGCCAGGTGACAAATTCCAGGATTATGACTGAGTGAGAACCAAGGAATGGCCAGAGATAGCAAGAACTGCAGATGCTGAAGCGAGAGATAACAGAGTGTGGAGCTGGAGGTGCACAGCAGGCCAGGCAGCATCAGAGGACCAGGAAAGTTGACATTTTGAGTCAGAACACGTCTTCAGAAATGGTCACATATGTCCAGCTCAATGGCCTAGAGATGGTGGTTGTCTTTGGTCTTTGAGATGGTGGAAACTGCAGGTTTGGAAAGGGCTGTTGTTGAAGAAGCCATGACAGGCAACTATCGTGTCTCCTGTGGATAACAATGTGGTCTTAATTCCTACTAGGTGTTATAAATGCTGTGGCAATGCTTACATTACCCTTCATCGGATAACACGCTGGATGTTGTGGTACTGAAGAATCCAACTGAGAGTTATTCCAGCTAACATTTATATGCAAACAGTACATTCACAGGCATGTACATGTAGTAATGATATCAATAGTCTGTCCTTTAGAGATTATGTGCACATTAAGCATGAACCATAACACATAACCACCCCAACACCCATAAACGGAGCTGCATCAGGACAATATTTAAACAAGCCACAACATGCTGCAGCAACCTGGAGCTATGCAAAGCAGAACAGGAGCGCCTATATGAAGTCTTCAAAAGGTATGAATACCAAGAAGCACAATCCACCGTTACCTCTGTGACAGACCACAACAGGAAGACATAACATGGCTATACACACTAGTCACCCTGCCGTACACCAAGGACATTTCAGAGATGACCACAACACTACTCAGACCCCGAGGTATCCGGGTAGCCCACAAGCCAACAACCACCCTGTGACGGCTACTGACGAACATAAAGGATCCTACACTCACAACCAACAAGATCAGTGTAATATACAAAATACCATGCAAGAACTGTGAGAAACACTACATAGGCCAAACCAGAAGAAGATTGACAATACATATACATGAACATCAACTAGCCACCAAGCGACACGACCAAATTTTACTCGTCTCAGTACACACGGGCAAAGAGGGACCCGAATTCGACTGGGATAACACATTGATATTCGCACAAGCCAAACTGAGACACGTCAGGGAATTCCTGGAGGCCTGGTATTCCAACCAGAACTCCATCAACAAACACATTGAATTAGACCTGCGTACAAACCACCAAGAAACCAAGCCAGAAGTAGTTCCAAACAACTCAACAAGCCGAGGCATATAAATAACAAGTGGGACAGAGCACTGATGCTTCGCTGGAGGGCCCTGATGATATTGCCAAGCAGGATGACAAAATGTTTGCAAACAAACCTATTGGCTTGGCAAGCATATCTACAATCTCGTCAACAACCCAAGCTACAAATCTTCTCGAAAACTTTAAGCCGCAGCCTACTCTTTGCACTTTGGCGGTTGAAGCAAGAAGGTGTTGAGAAAATGGATGGCTTTGTTGTGGATGGACTTCTTGAGACGCTATTAAGCTGGGGAGGGTTCAGAACAGATTTACCAGGATGTTGCTGGGAATGGGGGGTTTGAGTTATGAGGAGAGGATGGATAGGCTCGGACCGTTTTCACTGGTGCAATAGAATGTCGAGGGGTGGCTTTATAGAGGTTTATAAAATCATGTTGGGTATAGACACAGTGAATGGCTGGGGTCTTTTCCCTAAGACAGGGGCTTTCAACTCAAGGTGGCATTTTTTTTTAAGGAGAAAGATTTAAAAAAGACCTGACGTGTGAATTTTTTACACAGTGAGTGGTTTGTGTGCGGGATGAACTTCCAGAGGAAGTGGTGGATGTGGGTACAACTATTATGTTTAAAGGGCATTTGGATAAGTATGTGAATAAAAAATGTTTGGAGGAATATGGGCCACGCGCAGGGAGGTGGGATTAGTTTAGTTTGGGATTGTGGTCGGCATGGATTGATTGGACCAAAGTGTCTATTTCCATACTGTATGAGTTTGTGACTGTATGAATGCTTTTGTTGCTTCATCCATTGGCCAAATGGCTTCTCTCCCATCATACTCCTGACTACCAGCCTGCCATACAACCCCTGGTTACCCAGGATCTCCTGATGCTAGATGATGGTCCTTAGGCTTTCCTGCTTCTAGCTAAACTGGAGCTTTTAGAAGCCTAGGTTGGCATCACGACATGACCGTTACATTATCCCTAACTTCTTTTAGACTTTGCCTTGGCAGAAAGGATGATCATAGCCTAGATATTCAGCTCACTTAAGAGGAACAATACGGAGAGACCGTAGGACTGATAGCTTAGAACAATGAATCTTAATGAGCTGAAAGGAATTTGTCAACTGCATCAATGTGCAATCTGCCTGGTCCTATCTGTGATAGTAAGGGTTTGATAATGCTGAAGCATAAACAAAGTGCTGTAGCTATCTATTTCCAATTAATCTCCCTGGGTCATAGCAGTCATAACCCTCTTTGTCCCAGAAGGATGGAGATGATTAACTTCAAATCTTATTGTAACGTGATGTGCTCAATCTTAATCTCATTTTGAGTTAGGAATAACTTTATTTAACAAAGGAAAATGCATTTGTTCTCCTTTAATCTCCTCAGATCATAGATCTCACCTGCACCGGGCATTCTGACGCGCAGTGTCTCTGGGATTGTTTTCCTTCAATCTTCGTGCTCAATTCAATTTAGAGATTTGTAGAATCAAACATGACTGAAACGGCTGTCCCAGCATCTGTAAACAGTGGGGATTGAATTTATCTGAAAGTTTAAAAAACGACAGAGGAAGATGAACTCCAATATTGAATTATATATGGAAACTGGTCTCCTGAAATGCAATCTTCTGTTCAAAAAGCTGCAACGAAATTGTCTTGCGAAAGGGATTATGCTTCTTATGAATGAAATATGTTTTATTCAACTCAGGAAACATGGGGGTAGGGGGTGGGAAGGGGGGAAAGGAGTAGACAAAAGAAATTTCAATTGCCAGCCTGAAACTGAGTGGTACATAAATTATCTTCAATCAGTCAGTCACTCCTTGACTTTGGAAGAGGTGTTGTAGTGTTAATGTCATTTGATTATTAATTCCGAGGCCAAGGATGATACCTTGCCGCAGTGGGTTCAAGTCCCTCTGTGGCAGCTGGTGAAGTTTTAAATTCAATTAATAAATATTTGGAATTGTGAAGCTAGTCTATGTAATGAAATAACTATTGGGTGGCATGGTGACTGAGTGGTTAGCACGGTTGTCTCACAGCACCAGGGTCTAGCCTTCGATTCCCACCTCGGGCAACTGTCTGTGTGTGGAGTTTGCACATTCTCCTCGTGTCTGCGTGGGTTTCCTCTGGGTGCTCCGGTTTCCTCCTACAGTCCAAAAGATGTGCAGGCTAGGTGGAGTGGCCATGCTTAAATAGCCCATGGTGTTCACTGACGTGTAGATTAGGGGTGGGTTGCTCGGGCGGTCAGTGTGGACTTGTTGAGCTGAAGGCCCAGTTTCCACAGCGTAGGGATTCTGTGAAATTGGCTGTACTCACTAAAAAAAAAACATGGGGATCAGCCATGCCTATCTACCCAGTAAATGGGGTTAACCCATAAGTGGTCTCTGAAGTGCTGCAGCAAGTCACTCAGTTCAGGGGAAATTAGGGATGGGCGATAAATGATGGTCATGATGGTGAAAGAATTGGCAGGGCATGGTCCCAAACCATCTCTGATCATATCTTCAACAGTGGCATCATGACATGTAGGATTGTCCACCCGCATAAGTAGCTTTGCTCTTTGGGACGGAGGAGGTTTTCCTCAGAAGTGAGATCAAGTAGGATAGGCCACTCTGATTCAAAATGTATCACTTGCTCTCACAAAGTCTGAGTCCCACTCCTGGATCTTCTTGAAGCACCTTACCAAGCTCATTTCATTTGCTCCTTAACGTATCATTCTCATCCAATTCTGTCCCCATCTCACACCACAGCATCCCAAGAACACTCTCGTCCCTTTGAAGATATCTACCACAAGACCATCATTCCTGGTGGCCGAGCCAGGAAATATTGGCAATCTGGCGTTGCCCCTCAGCTGCAATGTTATGGGGCATCAGCCACAATGTTGGGCTGACCACAACACCTGCCTGGCAGGCTAACACTCCGCGACACAGAAAACACCCATTCTCCCAGCCAGTAACCACCAGGCCCCACCATTTACATATACATAGCTACAAACCTCTCTAGCTCTTGCTTCTCTGCCCCCAATGACCACCAGACACCCACATCTCATCATTGTCCAGGAGATAAACATTACAAGCAATAAAGCTATTGTGAGAACACTTTTTTTTATTCCCAGAATGACAGTTTTCTAGGTAGGCAATCATTTATTGCCCATCCCTAATTGCCCAGAGGGCAGTTAGGAGTCAACCACATTGCTGTGGGTCTGGAGTCACATATAGGCTAGACTAGGTAAGGATGGCAGTTTCCTTCCTTAAAAGACATTAGTGAACCAGATGTTTTTTTTTCAATGATCAACAATGATTTTATGACCATCATTGGATCTTAATTCCAGATTTTTTGTTAAATTGAAATTCTACCATGGTGGGATTTGAAATCAGGTCCCAAGAAGCCTGGGTTTCTGGATTAACAGTCTAGCAATGAGGCCGTTGCCTCCCCAGATGATTTCAAACATGAACTTTCATTGGCAGCTACTAAAAGTGAACACAATCAAAATGGCCAAAGGCTGCTTTCTGCTCCCACAATGCGAACTAAATACTGACATCATAACCAATTACTATTTTCCATTCCATGTTGGTTTGCTAACCCCCAGCTTCTGTTTGGCTTGTAATGCCTTATGCAGCTGAGCTGTGTCATGCACAAGGTGAGCTCCCTTCTCCCCTATGGCTTTGACCTCGTCCTTAGAAACCTGCTCCCATTGCTCGAGCTCCTCGGTATCCAGCACATTGCCTGGTTGTTGGCTCCTAATGTACAAAGCACAGCACGCCATGATAATGCAGCACAAATATATGGTGTTGTATTTTAGTAAGACAAACCAGGACAGGACTTGTACAGTTAATGGTAGGCCCTGGGGAGTGATACCAATCAAAGAGACCTAGGGGTGCAGATGAATTGTTCCTTGAAAGTGGACTCGCAGGTAGACAGGGTAGGGAAGAAGGCATTTGGCGCGAAGGCATTTGGCATGCTTGACTTCATTGGGCAGTGCATTGATTATAGAAGTTGGGACACCATATTGCAGCTGTACAGGGCTTTGGTTAGGTCACTTTTGGAATACTGCATTCACTTCTGGCCTCCATGCTATAGGGAAGGTGCTGTTAGACTTGAGAGTGTCCAGAATATACTTTCAAAGATGTTGCCAGAGTTGGAGGGTTTGAGCTATAGGGAGAGGCTGGGGCTATTTTCCCTGCAGCATCGGTTGAGGGGTGACCTTATAGAGGTTTATAAAATCATGAGGGGTACGGATAGGGTGAATAGTCAAGGTCGTTTTCCCATAATAGGGGAGCCCAAAACTAGAGGGCATAGTGAGAGGGGAACGATTTAAAAAGGATTGAATAGGTAATGTTATAGCACAGAGAGTGTGTCAAAATGCATGTGTAGAATAAGGGAGTGGTGGAGGTAGGTACAATTACAGCATTAAAAAGCATCTAGATGGGTACACAAGTAAGAAGTGTTTAGAGGGATATGGGCCAAATGCTGATAAATGGGACTAGGTCAGATTGGGATGCCTGGTCAGCACTAATGAGTTGGGCCAAAGGACCCGTCTCAAGGCTGTATGATTCTATATACTGGAGAGCCCCCTCCCAACCACTACCCACCTCCCCATCTCTTTCAGCCAGGTCCAAACATGAAACCACATCTTCAGCAGCCCCTCTGCCTTGTCTATTGTGGCCCTGGGTGCAGTATATGCACCAAATTGGTGAATGTGGCATGCCAGCTAAAAGACCAACAGGCAGCATAATGGCTCAGTGGTTAGCACTGCAGCCTCACAGTGCCCGGGACCCAGGCTCAATTCCACCTTCGCGTGACTGTCTGTGTGGAGTTTGCACATTCTCCCCGTGTCTGCGTGGATTTCCTCTGGGTGCTCTGGTTTCCTCCCACAGTCCAAAGATGTGCAGGTTAGGTGTATTGGCCATGCTAAATTGATCTGTACTTCCAGAGGTGCATAAATTAGGTGGATTAGACTTGAGGAAATGCAGGGTTACAGGGATTGGGTAGGGGGATGGGTCTGGTGGGACGCACTTCAGAGGCGCATTGTGCACTTGTTGGGCCGAGTGGCCCGCTCCCAAACTGTAGGGATTCTATTATAATATTGGATTAAAGAGGGAGTGCCAGCCATGCCTTAGCTCCTTTCCCATCCCAGACCTGCATCATCTATTCAAAATTTTCATTAAACCCAGGAGCACCTATTGTTCTCCTCAGAGGACAAAGTGGCCGTTGGAAGTTTTGCAAGTGATGGGATGCTTTCAAGACCATCTCCCCTTTTTGCTAATCATTGCTGCTAATGTTGGCATCATTGAGATGCCAGTGTTAGACTTCCCAGTTCCAATGGTATAATACTAATCAGATTTGTCCAACATCTGAATCTTCACTCTGGATACGTTGAACAAAGAATATGGTTGTAAATTAAACATAGCTGGTGTTTTCATGGAAACCAGAAATGAATGTAGTATTCCAAGAGTGGCCAAACCAGTGTCCTGTAGAGCCACAATATGATGTCCCAACTCCTATACTCAACACACTGACCAATGAAGTCTAGCATGCCCCATCAATGCCCCAGAGTCCTGCAGATATCGGTCCCACTCTATCACCTGTCGAACTCGCACTGATTCTGGCCAGCGCAAATGTTCCTCCTGATGATTTTTCAGTTGTATTTCACTTAGGCAATGGCAGACAATGCAGCTCCTAGTGGACATCATCAGCAATGAGGTCTACCAGGTACCCATCGATCCCCCTTTTTACTTCACTCTTTCCCAGCAGTCAACTTCCACTCATTCCTCAATTTGGAGACGCACCAGACTGAAATTGGAACTTTGAACCCTGTCCGCTGAATGTCAACAGTACCCCACGATGGATCTCAGTCTGGTTCTTTATGGTCCGCTCTGGGAGGTCCTTGCCAACCCTCAAAATCCCCTCAACATCAAAGCCTACAATGACCTTCAAAGCTTTTCCTTTTACTCTTTAAAAACCTTGAATTTTCCCCAGTCACTGTCCATTTCCTTGGCCCTCGCCTCTGCACATGCCTCTGCTACTCTCTCAGCTTTGTATTCCCCATCACCCTTGGCCATGATCCCCCAAATCACACTATAGACAGCCCTTGAATCCCCCTCAACGATCAATGCACAATTGTCCTAGGAGTGTACTTACCCCAGAGTGTACCTCTGACCGCTGGATGTTCGATTTTAATTCATTATAAATGTCCATTTCTCAGGTGATCTCTGTTCTACTGGATCTTTGTGCCTCTCTGTGTGTGTGTAGGTGGAATGGAAATGTCCCTCATCCTTGCAGTGAACTCTGGATTCACTAACGAGCAACGAACCACTTTGTCGCTACTGGAAATTGAACTTCCTTTACTCCAGATTGAAAAGCTATCTGGTTGGTTTCATAAAACCAGAAATGATTTGGGGATTTCATGACAAATAGTCTGTATTTTTTCCACTGTCTGTGTACAGTGTAGTGCTTACTAGAAATCTGTACTGGGTGAGTAAATGACAGCCTAAGTGATGTGTTGGAATAAGGGATAGATTTTGAATGGGTCACCAAGGGAATTCTTGTGTTCTTGGAAATTTGTACATCAGCCCAAGACAACAGACTGCCTCACCCTGATCTGAAAGCCATCACCACTTTCTGCTCAGATCCAATGGGACAAAGGGCCTTTTTCTGTGCTGTAGACTTCTACGACTATTACTCTTCTAGTCCAGTTTTCTCTCAGGACTGCACTAAAGGTTCAGAGTAAATTAAGCGCTCAAGGCTTTGGTGTGGAGTTTGCAGCCAATACATTCTGACTCAGAGTCTACAGTGTTCCCTTCTCACCCACAAATGTTTATAAAGGAGGCTACTCCCTCTGCAACATTTGGCCAAGTGCAACCTTTGAGCCTTCAGCAATTAAAGCATGGAGACATTAAATCATGCGTTATAAGTGAGATTATTTCCTAGGAAGCACAAATAGGCACAAATCACCCTTTGCTGGACGAGTAAACTAAAATGGACCGAATGGCTTCCCTCATCTATTTCCAGTTGTTGACCTTGAGATTCTAACCTTCTCATCCTTGTATTTGATTCCCTGCATTGCCTCATCTTCCTTTATCTCTTTAATATCGAGGGCTGTAATTGGCATCTCTGCCTTCTTCCAATTGTGGCCACTTGCATATCTGTTAATGCTGCTGCCTCACAGTGCCAGGGACATGGGTTTAATTTCAACCTCGAGCAACTGTCTGTGTAGAGTTTGCACATTTTTCCGTGTCTGCGGGTTTCCTCCCACAGTCCAACAATGTGTGGGTTAGGGTGGATTGGCCATGCTAAAGTGTGCATAGTGTCCAGGGTTGGGTAGGCTAGGTGGGATGGCCACGGGAAATGCATGGTTGCAGACATAGGATGGGGATGGGTAGGTCTGGGTGAGATGCTCTTCAGAGGGTCAGTGTGGACTTGATGGGCCTACTTCCACACTTCAAGGATTCTATATTTTTTTAAATTCCTGCAACTCACCGTTGACGGCTGTCCTGGGCCTATTGAAATCCCTCATAAATCCTCCAGCCCTCTCTCCTCCTTCATGTCACTCCACAACAATGTGATTCTTTGACTAAACTTTGTAAACTGAGCTAATATCTCCACATGCGGCATGACATTGGGTCTTTGTCTTAATGCCTGTGAAGTGTGTTCTTTTCTGAAGGAATGCCAGAGTGGAAATTGCAGCTGTGAGGACAGTTTGGAGAGGTTGGGATTGTTTTCCTTGGAACAGAGATGGCAAAGGGGCAACATGATTCAGGTATACAAAATTGTGAGGGGTGGAGATAGCGTAAACGGAGGAACCCGTTTTCCTTGGCAGACTGTCCAAAAGGCAGAGATCATAGATTCAAACTCAGTGGCAGAAGGATTAGAGGGAAAGTGAGGAGCAAGGTTTTTATGCAGAAGGTCTGGGATTCATTGCCAGAGTTGGTGGTGGAGGTAGAGACCCAAAACCCTTTTAAAAAGTACTTGAATCTTCACCTTAAATGCTGTAAGTTGTCGAGATGTGGGCCACGTGCAGGATGATGGGATGAGAAAGGACGTCTGGGTCAGTATGGATAAGATGTTTTGAATGCACCCTCTCCCCTTCCATACTGTATCATTTCTATGGTTCAGAGGCACCTGAGTGTACGTGTACACAGATCATTGAAGGTGGCAGGACAGGGGGAGAGAGCACACAGTGTTCTCAGCTTTATTAATAAATCCATACAGTACAATAGCAGGGAGGTAATACTGAAATCATGCAAGACACTTGTTAGATCTCAGCAGGAGAATAGTGTGCAATCATAGATGGCACATTGTGGGAAAGACGTGAATACATTGGAGAGTGTGTAGAGATGACAATAGAATGGTTCCAGGCATGAAGAACTTCAGTGATGAGGATAGATTGAAGAAGTTTGGACTGTTGTCCCTGGAGAGAGGAAGGTTAAGAGGAGATTTGAGAGAGGTTTTCAAAATCATGAGTGGGCCAGGCAAAATAGATAAGCAGAAACTGTTTCCTCTTGTAATAGAAACATGAATTAGAGGACAAAGGTTTAAAGTATGACAATGCGGTGGCTTTAAGAGGTTATTTTGTCTTTTGTTGATGAAAGATTTCAAGAAAGAGGTGTGGAGCTGCCTAGTCAGAATGCCAATAACATACACAGCTTGAGTTTTGTTTTTAAAATTAGAACAATAGAAGCAGCCTGAATGTGTGTTGCCAACTCTCACAGGACAGATTATGTTTAGTTTTAGAGTTAGCTTTCAGCAGTTGCTGTCGGAGCCTCAAGTGGGCAGAAGCTGCTGGAGTTTTGAAGATGTAAAGGCTTTTTTTCTCCCCTTTCTTGATTACAGCTAGAAGCTAGGGGTTTCCCTCTGCCTCTGGGTTACCTGTGTGGCCAATCTATTTTCTAAAATTGGAGATAGCAAGAACTGCAGATAATGGAGTCAAAGGAAATGCAGTGTGGAGCTGGAGGAACACGGCAGGCCAGCCAGCATCAGAGGAGCAGGAAAGTTGACATTTTGGGTTGGGACACCTCTGTCCTGCTCCGCTGATGCCGCCTGGCCTGCTGTGTACCTCCAGCTGTCTCTATTTTCTGAAATTGCATTTTTGCCAATGGATGTGTTTATTGTATGTTAATGTATTGGAACAGTTAATTAGTAATAGATATTGTATCTATTAATCCGTTAAGTTTTCCAATACAGTTGTTACTCTAAGTTCTTTTTTTTTGTCGTATTTTGACTGTAGTGTTTAAATAAATTGTGTTCTGCTGAGCATTGAGTAGTTTGACCAGTCACATGGCACCTGGAATGCAACATTTATATTTGCCTTCAAAATAAGAAAAAGTTGGATTCTAGGCCACCTTCCTAAAAAAATTTAAGGGGGTCTGGTCTGGTCCATAACAAAAGTGTTGCACAAGAGAAGCAAGGGTGATGTGAGAAAAAAAAATGTTTTCTCTCAGTGCGTAGTTAAGGTAATGGATTGCAGCGTCAGGAAATGTGGTGGAGAGAGGTTCAGTTGAGGTGTTCAAGAGGGAATTAGATGTTATTCGAATAAGTAATGGTGTACATGGAAATGGCGATGACAGCAAAAAATGATGCCAAATGACAGATCTAGTACAGACACGATGGGCCGAATGACCTCAGTCTGCACCGCAATAATTCTGTAGTACATTTGATATGTTAGAGGTAATAAGTAAATGCAGGCTGTCACTGTTCCCTTTAAAGGAGATCTTCAAAACGTTGTCACTTGTCCAACTCACAACTTGCCCCTTGCAGGGACAAGAAAATCACCACATCCTGCTGCTTGACTTAAATTCTTCTCAAATTCTGAAGAGGTTGACTGATGTATAATTTAAAACATCAGGTTGAAGGTTAAATTAGTTATTGAACCGCCCGAAGGCTGATATCATCTATTTCAGTTGGGGAGTAGACAGGCTGATTACTGAATGCATAAATCATCATATGGCATTGTGTTTAGTTTCAATACTTCGATGTTGCCGTTTGTAGAGAATGTTTCCATGGTTTCACGAAGAGCAAAATTTTAAAAACTGTACCCAAGTCAATAGGGTGCGTCGATGTTGAGTTTATAGGCTTGCACATTAAGTGTCCTGACCCAAAACGCTACATTGTATGTGGCCAGATTTCTGTGCGCTGACAGATTGTGGGTGAGACACTGAATGCGAGAGCTTGAGCAAAGAGATGCATGATAAACCCCACTCATCTCTCTCATGTTCATAATCCTGATCCCGTTCTTGTCCACAAAAAGAGGTCAAGAGCTTAGATAAAGCAAGACGACGTTGTCAGGAAACAAAATTCTAGCACACGTTTTGATGGCCCGAATGGGCTTTTTCTATGCCGCAACAGTTTTGTGACCGTTATTACTTTCAGTCGCTTGACACAGTGCAGAACTTGAGTATTGCTGCAAAAAGGCATATGCAGTCACATCTTCACATTTCACTCATCAGGACAATTCACGAGAATCTCAGTCGAATGGGAAAATCAACGTTCTTCCTGTGTGAGTGGAAAATGCTGATTGGCTGGCAAGTGGATTCTGACTGGCAGAGCTGTTGTCATGGAGAAGATCCTAATTTTTTTTATTCACTCATAGGTTGTGGGCATTGCCAGCTAGTCCAGTGTTTATTGCCCGTCTCTAGTTAGAGCAATCATAGAATCCCTAAAGTGTGGAAGCAGGCCATTCAGCCCATTGTGTCCACACCAACCCTCCAAAGAGCATCCCACATTGCCCCTGACAGTACCCTATCCCTGTAACTCCACCTTTCCCATGGCTAGCTCACCTGCCCTGCACATCCCTGGATATTATGGCAATTTAGCATAGCCAACCTACGTAACCTACACATCTTTGGACTGTGGGTGGAAACCAGAGCACCCATAGGGAACCCACGGAGAAACAGGGAGAATATTACCCTTGAGAAGATGGTAGTGAGCTGCCTTCTTGAATTGGTGCAGTGCACATGTTGTACGTAGACACACAATGTTGTTAGGAAAGGTGTTCCAGAATTGCAACCCAGAAGCAGTGAAAGTGTACAACATGATCAGAAGTATAGATAGAGTGGGCAGCCAGAGACCTTTTCCGAGGATGGATGCAGATATTATGAGGGGGCATAGTTTTAAAGTGAGTGGAGGTAGATTCTTTACTCAGAGAGTGATCAGGGCGTGGAATGCATTGCCAAAGAGGGTAGTGGGGTCGGCCTCATTAGAGGCATTTAAACAGCTATTAGATAGGCATATGGATGATAGTATAAGGTAGAGGTGGAGGTTAGATAGACCTTAGGTTGAGGGTAAAAGTTTGGCACAACATTGTGGGCTGAAGCGCCCATACTGTGCTGTACAGTTCTATGTTCTATGTTCTATGAAGAACTGCTGATATATTTCCAAGTCGGGATGGTGAGTGTCTTGGAGAGGAGCTTGTAGGTGGTGGTGTTCTAAGGTATTTGCTGCCCTAGTCCTTCTAGATGGAAGTGATCATGGATTTAGAAGGATTCATTGATGAGAGTGGAAGTGCTCCCTTGAAGGAAGCCAAACACATCCTCAAATGCAGTTTTACCCCGACACATTAGTTCTGTTAACACTTCCAAATCGCCTTCAGAAATATGCAGGGAAAATGCTGGAAATGCTCACTAGGTCAGGCAGCATATGCAGAGGGTGAAACAGAAGGTGGTTTTCAGGCCAGCGATCCCTTGGTAGAACTGGAGAAAGCTGGAGACCTGACAGGGAGAGAAAGGAAAGCTGAACAAAACTGCTCTGTGAATGGCGGGGTGGAAGGCAAGTGAGATTAAATGAACCATTAAAACATGACAGCAACCTGTCGGTCAAAATAATAAAAGCAGCCACAGTTACAGCTCAGGGATGGCAGGAACTGCCGATGCTGGAGAATCTGAGATAACAAGGCGTAGAGCTGGATGAACACAGCAGGCCAAGCAGCATCAGAGGAGCAGGAAAGCTGATGTTTCTGAGGAAGGGTCTAGACCCGAAACATCAGCTTTCCTGCTCCTCACCTTGTTATCACAGTTACAGCTCATCATTGCAACACTCTTGCGTTGAGCCAAGAAGACAGTAGAGTGCCTAATTGAAAGATGAGGGGCTCTACCTTGGGGTTCAGTGGAGTTTCATTAGAGCAGTGCCGCAGACTGAGGACAGAAAGATCAGAGAGAGACTGGGATGGAGAATTAAAAGCCGAGGGTGAAGTTCGCAGGTTGAAAGAAGTCCTTACAGTAAATTATAGAATCTCTGTTTTCCATCCTTCCAGATTGCAAAGGGATCTGCAGAACATCAATAAATTTAAAAAAGCTTGCGAGAATTAATGATCATAGAATCCTAGAATCTCAAAAGTATGGGAAGGGGCTAATTGCCCCATTGAGCCTGCACTGACATTCTGAGGAGCATCCCACCCAAACTCCCGACCTTATTCCCATAACTTTACATTTATCATGGCTAGCCCACTGAGTCTGCACATCATCAGAATATACAACTGCCACTGCATATTCTTTCCAAGTTTTGGATACAGGCCAGTCCATCACACAAGCCAACCTTCCATCCATTGACACCATCATTACTTCTCTCTGCCTTAGAATGGCAGCCAACATCAAAGACCCCTCCCACCCCAATTATAATCTCTTCCAACAGCTTCCATTGAGCAGAAGATACAAAGGTTAAACACGCAGACCAACAGGTTCAAGAACAACTTCTTCCCCTGCTGTTATTAGACTCCTAAATGGACTTCTCCGATTTTAAATTTAATGTTGATCTCACTTTCTGTGCACTTTCTCTGCAGCTGTAACATTGCCCTGTCCTATTCCCTAATGCCCTTTGTATGGTACAATCTGCCTGTACTGCATGCAAAAGCTGAACAAAACTTTTCACTGTACCTAGGTACATGTGACAATAATAAATAAAGCAAAAAATCTCTGTCTCTCTATTTCTCCTTTTTTTAATTATACTGGTGTATGCAAGCATGATAGATTAACCACTTAGTGTTAATGAATGATTGCTCAACCTCCTCAGATTAAATTATATTTACTCCATAAAAGGATTATATTGCGATATTTTGACTCAGTTAACGCCTCTATAAAAACAACACTGATACAAACAAGAGATAGCAGGAACTGCTGATGCTGGAGCCTGAGATAACAAGGTGTGGAGCTGGAGGAACACAGCAGGCCAGGTAGCTTCAGAGGAGCAGGAAAGCTGACCTACACTCACCTTTAGTAGCTTCATCCCTGCCTCCTTGACCTGACTGTCCTCTCTCCCATCTATCTGCTCACTATCCACCTGCTACCACCACTCCTCGCCCCACTCTCTATTTATTTCAGAGCCCCCTTCCTCTCCCCCTTTTCTGAAGAAGGGTCCCAAACCAAAACGTCAGGTTTCCTGCACCTCTGGTTGTGCCTGGCCTGCTGTATTTCTCCAGCTCCAAGTCCTCAACTGATACAAGCAAATTCCTCCTTAAAAGGGCATACAGCAGGCATCCATTGCCTCTGAGCTCGATGTTCTTGCCCCATACACTCCCAGCTGCTAAACCTCCTACTGCAGTCACTGGTATGGTAACAAAATGAGCGACCTTGACCATGAGAGCCACGAGTTACACACAGGTATAAAAATAGCGTATAATGACAGGAGCATTGGATTTGAGGGGTTCCAAGTGACTGGCTACTGGTCCTAATGGTCACTGCGGTGAGTGGTATCTACTGTCAATCCCATAGCTGGTGGCAGATCCTGTTCTCACGGGCTGGCCATTATAAAAGCAAAACTGTCCATTTTCGACTTCCACCATCTGATTTCAACATGTGAGATTTTTCAGTGAAAAGACAATTTTTTTAAAGAAATGGATACACACATGTGGAGCAAATTTCGAAGAAAAAACAATGCTGCAAAATGAATCTATCCAAACTGAAATTATCATTTTATCTGAAGACATTAAAGACTGCCAACTGAATTCAAACATCAAGAACCCTGCATCACTATATTAAATTGCACATGCCTGGTAAGTGTTACATATTAGATATGAAAGGTTGTGTGCAGAGTATTCAGCTTAGGGTGGTAATCTGGCTAGGCTCTGGATAGACAGATATTGCTGGTATAGTGCAATTGTTGTGTTCCTGTGCAACTTTATGCTGTAGAGAATTGCATTATAGAAAATTGTGCTATAGAAGGGGCAGCACGGTGGCTCAGTAGTTAGCACTGCAGCCTCACAGCACCAGGGACCCGGGTTCGATTCCAGCCTCAGGCGACCGTCTGTGTGAAGTATGCGCATTCTCCCTGAGTCTACTTGGGTTTCCTCCGGGTGCTCTGGTTTCCTCCCACAGTCCAAAGATGTGCAGGCTAGCTGGATTGGCCATGCTAAATTGCCCGTAGTGTTCAGGGGATGTGTGGGTTATGGGGGGATGGGTCTGGGTGGGATGCTCCAAGGGGTGGTGTGGACTTGTTGGGCCAAAGGGCCTGTTTCCACATTGTAGGGAATCTAATCTAATCTAAAAGAAGATCGCTATAAAAATAGCTATACCTGTACAGTAGAAAATTGTGTTGCCCAAAGAGCGTTCACAAATTTGTCGATCTCATCATAGCCAATTTGTGTTGACAAAACATGCCTAATAGCAGAACTACCTGCATGGTATACAAAGATATTGTGGTTCCTGCTCTCCTATACGGCTCTGAGACATAGACTGGGTATAACAGGCTCCTCAAGGCACTGGAGCAGTACCACCAAAACTGCCTGCACAAAATCCTGCAAATCCTCCGAGAAGAAAGATGTATCTACCCCAATGTCTTCCAGCAGGCCAACATCCCCAGCAGCAAGATGCTGACCACCCTTGATCGACTGGGATGGCCTGGGAGCACCATCCACATGACCAACACGAAACTCCCCGAGCAGGTGCTCTACTCCCAGCTCCGAAACAGCAGCTGAGCCCCAGGTGGACAGAGGAAGAGTTTCAGTAGCACCCTCAAGGCCTCACAGGCAAAGTGCAGCATTCCCACAGGCACCTGGGAATCACTGGCTTAGAACTGGCCAAAATAGAGGAGGAGCAACCAGGAAGGCGTCGAGCACTTCGAGACTTGCTGTCAGGAAAAAGTGGAAGTCGGGTGAAAACAGCGTAAGGAGCACACACCAATACCCCACCCACCCCTTCCCATGACCACCTTCTGCCCCAAGCTCAGCAGAGTCTGCGCAAGCCACAACGGTCTGTACAGCCACCCACTGTCTCACCCCGAGAGTGGAAGAGAGTCATCTTCATCTGTGTGGGACCGCCAATGATGACGATATTTATTCGAAAGCAGCTGGTATACACTTGGCCTTTATAGCCCAGAGGAACACGGGCCGCAGATACATGGGCAAACCACCACATGCATGTTCACCTCCAAGCCACCAATCAGCCTGATTTGGAAATTCTTTACTGTCACTGGGACAAAATCTGGAATGCCCCTCCTAACAGCACGATGGGCATCCCAGTGCCCCAAGGACTGTAGCAAGAAGGTGGCTCACCAGCACCGCTTTCATGCTTTTTTCTGAAGAAGGGTCTAAGCCCAAAACTTCAGCCTTCCTGCTCCTCTGATGCTGCTTGGCCTGCTGTTCATCCAGCTCGACACCTTGTTACCACCTTCAGGCTGGTAAGGGATAGGCAGAAAATGCTGGCCTCGCTAACCATGCACCCACCCACCCCCCTTTCCATGAATAAACAATTGAAATTTGAAGTTAGGAGTGGGAATTTGTTCTCAGCCTGAACTCCACCTAAACACAGCGGCAGCAGCTAGTGTCACCCGTAAAAAATGCAACAGAATCATACAACATAGAGAGGCAAGTATCTTCAGAGGCATCACTTAGTACGGTGTGGAGCTGGAGGAACACAGCAGGCCAGGCAGCACTGGAGGAGTGAGAGAGTTGATGTTTCAGGTTCAGACCCAAGTTTCTGAAGAAGGACCCCAACCTGAAAGGTCAACGTTCCTGCTCCTCTGATGCTGCCTGGCCTGCTGTGTTCCTCCAGCTCCACACTGTTACCTCTGACTCCAGTATCTGCAGTTCTTATTATCGCTGAACGTTTAGTGCATATGATCTTCCGGGCTGACTCCAATAACGTTCCAGACTGATTTTTGTTTCATATATTAGGCACAAGTTGTTCAGAGACATTATTAGAAACTTCTGGAGCAGGTGAGACTTGAACCCAGCTCCCGATGGCTCAGAGATAGGAACATTGACACTGCTATACAAGCGCCCTCCTGCCCATCATCATGGTGACTAACATGGCTTAATACAACCAGCTGGTCATTCCTACCTATCAGTTGAAAAGGAATTTTACAGTGTCAGCGTGAGATGGTTGCATAGTTGGTTAGTAGTAATCTGCAAGCCCAGAGCTAATACTCCGGGGATATGAGTTCACATTTACAGGACAACAGCTTGTGGCATTTAAATTTAATTCATTGTACTCTGGAATTTGAAGGATGGTTCAGTAATAGTGACCATGAAATTATCATTGATTGCCCTTTGTGGGTGGAAATTAGCCATCCTCATCTGGCTTGGTCCACATGCACCTCCAATAATATAGTTGACTTTTAACTGCATGCTGAAACATGCCTTGTAAGTCATTCAGTTTGAGGGCAATTCAGGGAAGGACTGTCCACATCCCATGAAAGAATAAATAGAAATGAATAAAAAGGGGAAAAAAACACCCTGCAGATTTCTGCATTTGATGCCAACATCTGGTTGGCCATCGTGAAGAGCATGTCTAAAGTTTTGAGAGGAGGACAAAAAGAAATATATTTTTGCATTTTATTTTTGAAAACATGTTTATTTCCTAAGGATTGATCTACCAATGCTGAGAAAGCATCTGCCTTGTTTCTAAAATAACTAATTGGCAATTCAGTTCTCACTTCCAGGGACTAGATTAATAACACACTCAGCAATGGTTTCATCATTAGGTCATTAATGAAAGACTAATGATGCCAGCTGTATGGCAAATAGTTGCAAGGTCACTGGGAATCAGAAAAATCATTGTGAGCCAAAACATTTTGCTCTTAATCAGACTGATTAATGCTTCAGCAGAGAATATTTGGGGTGAGGAAAATGAAAGGGTGATGGGGGTGGGAGGTTTTGAGAAATGCCAGGATGACCACCAGAAGGGAAGTGCAAGAGAACATCCCAAGGCAGATAACCCCCAAGTGCTATCTGAAAAGGCATGCATCACAATAATTCCTTTCGCAACCTCAGCATGTCCCAAGATGTGTAGCTACAACTGTTATGGTCCCAACTGATGGCAGTGGTAGAAAGGATTGAAATCAGGCTTGATAGACCATTTGGTCAAGTCTAAACCTTCTACTTCTAGTGATTTTCTCTCTTTGATATTAAGCCACTGATGAACTCTTTCCTTCTGCTCTGACTGTTCTGTAGACTGCTAATCTGCACTGCTTATTTTATAGACATTCTCCCTGAAAGAAACTTGCATACTCCTTGATCTTCTGGATGCAATGGTGACTCAGGAGTTAGAACTGCTGCCTCACAGCTCCAGGGACCCAGACTTGCATCCACACTTGGGCAAATGTGTGGAGTCTGCATATTCTTCCTGCATCTGCATGGGCTTTCTTCCACAGTCCAAAGATATGCTGCTTAGGTGGATTGGCCAAACTCAAAACGGCCCCTTAATGTCAAAGCATGTGCAGGCTCGGTGAATCAACCTCGGGGAATCAAGAGTTAATAAGATAAGGTAAAGGGGTGGTCTGGGTGACATGGTCTTCAGAAGGTTGGTATGGACTTGATGGACTGAAAGGCCTGCCTCCACACTATGGGGATTCTACAATTCTATAAGTTTTACTTTTGCCTTGTTAAATGCATGGCTACATTATGATATATGAGAGCCATTTGAAACAGGTTTATCACAAATATTACAAATAAACATTCAATCCTTCTACCGTCAACAACACAACCTTACAGGTAGTAAAATCTCTGAAGAATCATACTGTTTCTCCCTTAAAGTTCCTTTTCAGTGGCATGGCTGTAATTGACTTATTTTTGGCAAACTTCTATATTCATTTGATACCAGTTCTTTAGTTAATGTGCGTTTCTGAGACCCTTAAATAACTGCTAACTCAGCTCACTTAATTCTTAACATGGGTTCCTTAAACTCCTCTTTCTAAACCTTCTACTTCTGGAGATCTTCTCTTCCTGATACTAAGCCACTGAGGAATTATTTCTTTCTGCCCTGACTGTTCTGTAGACTACTAACCTGCTTTACTCCTTTTATAGGCTTTCTCTCTGAAAGAAAATTGCGTACTCCTTAATCTTCTGGATGGTTACAACGTAGAACAGCACAGCACAGAAACAGGCCCTTCAACCCACAATGTTGTATCAAATATGGTGCCAAATTAAAGTAATCCCTTCTGCCTGCCCTTGGCCCATATTCTTCCATTCCTTGCATATTCATCTGCTTATCTAAAAGTCCCTTAAATATCCCTATCGTATCTGCCTCCAACACCCACCCTGGCAGAGCATTCCAGACTCTTACCACTCTCTGCATAAAAAACTTAGCCCTCATTTCCATTATAATTTCCCCGCCTCACTTTAAATGCATGTCCCCTAGTTTTGTACATTTCAACTCTGGGAAAAAGATTTTGGTCATCAACGCTATCTATGCATCTCAATTTTATAGACTTCTAGCGAGTCTCCCCTCAGCCTCCACTGCTCCAGGGGAAACAGCCAGAGTTTTTTTTCTAGCCTCTCCTTACCATACCCTCTCGTCCAGGCAGCATCCTGGTAAACCTTTTGTGCACCCTCTCCAAAGCCTCCACATCCTTCCTATAACATTGCGATCAGAACCAAATGCAATACTCTTAAGTAAGGTCTAACCAAAGTCTTAGAGAGCTAAAACATGACATCCCGCCCTTCAAAACACAAACTAGTTTCTGTCTTTATCTCTTAGAGCCATACCATAGGATACCTTGTCTTGTTGCCAAGATTTTTTTTTCTATCCTATCCTTGTTGACTTTAAAAAGTTTTAAAGGTTCAATTTAAATATTTGTAAACAAATTCCCATATAGTCTAACTTCATTAGATAGGGTGGACAGTGAGAGTCTTTTTCTGAGGATGATGACATCGGCTTGTACGAGGAGGCATAGCTACAAATTGAGGGGTGATAGATTTAAGACAGATGTCAGAGGCAGGTTCTTTACTCAGAGAGTGGTAAGGGCGTGGAATGCCCTCCCTGCCAATGTAGTTAACTCAGCCACAGTAGGGGCATTTAGACAGTCCTTGGATAAGCATATGAATGACAATGGGATAGTGCGGGGGGATGGGCTTAGATTAGTTCACAGGTCGACACAACATCGAGGGCCTGTTCTGCACTGTATTGATCTATGTTCCATGTTCACTTGCAAAACATAAGATTAAAATGAATACAATGTCTCCTCCTCTTCTTCTTAACATACAAAACACAGAAACAAAAAATGTAAAGCTATTCCTGGTTCTGTTCACTTTCTATCCAAATTTTCAAATAATGATAATATCTCATGAGGCTTTGTTTCACAACAAAGTACTTTTGAAATGTAATGTACGTATTGTCACACTCAAATTACACAGCACACTTCTGCAATGTTATAATGATCAGATAATTGGGGATTCTAATTGACAGAATGAGAATTTTCCAGTACTTCTTCAAAATAATATGATGAGGTCCATTTTATCCATCTGGGAGAGTAGATGGGACCTTGATTTTGAAGTTTAATTCAAAAGACAACTATGCAACATTCCTTCAGCAGCATACTGAAAAGTCAACTGAGAAAAATGGTGAGCAGTGCAGGCAGAGAGGTAGTAAATCAGTAAGTTAACCATCGCTAACATCATGAGATGTACCGTTTATAAGCTCCTTGAAAGAGTTTCCTTGGGGATCTGTGCGCTCAGCTACCAATGCAACATAAACCAGTGAGTGGGGAGGAAAAATAAGAACTTCATTTGATCCAATCTTCAAGCATTAATTAAATATTTTAATTAAACTAGTCAGTAATAGATTCTTTAAACTCAAGCTCGTTGTAAGTACTTAATTACACCAATTGTCACAGGCTAGTCTCAAGAGCGTAAAGGCTATTAAAAACTGAAGCTGAGGGACGATTAAATTTTAACAGGTATGTTTTATTTCACATAATATATTTATGGCCTGTATAAAAGAGAAGAACAAGCTTGACTGTTTTGATTCAGTGAGAACATGCCTGGGTTCTAATTTCCTTTCTCGCATTTTCTCTCTCAAGGTGTATTTCCAAGGACACAGCCTCAGTAACAATCCTCAGTTCTGACTTCGTAACAATTTTTGCACCTCATTGTTGAGCCTGGTGATACATGGTGTTGGCAGTTTTCAGTGAAACAGTCAATGATGGCATCCAATAAATGCATATGCCAACACCATTCAGATAGCATGAGCTGTGTTCCGAAGGTAAATGTTTGGTGTTATAGTCCCTGTTGTTGCTGATACTGGAAAAGTCAAATTCCAAAGTGAAACTTAGTTGGCTAGATCATAAGCTTAATTTTGGCAGTTGGTTATTCATTGAAATATATTCCGACGAGGCTTCCAATATTTGTTATTAACAAAAAAGTGCAAGTTCATTTCATAAAAATACAACCAATGTTATATAAATAAGACAATGCAAAAAGATCTTAACATAAACTGCAAACAACATGCTGACTTAATTCTCAGCAACATCTTTTACAGATACTCAATCCCAGAGAAATGTCACTCATATCTCAATGAGTTAATTTGTGCTTTAACAGACACATTAGTGGACAGAGTTTGGGCAGTCAGGAGGTAACTTACTTATAGATAACAAGGTGTAGAGCTGGATGAACTCAGCAGGCCAAGCAGCATCTTAGGAGCAAGAAAGCTGATGTTTTGAGCCTAGACCCTTCATCAGAAAAGGGTCTAAGCCCAAAATATCAGCTTTCCTGCTCCTCAGATGCTGCTTGGCCTGCAGTGTTCATCCAGTTCCATACCTTGTTATCTCGGATTCTCCAGCATCTGCAGTTCCTATTATGTCCAGTAACTTATCTATTGTAGGATTCCCAGCCTCTGAGTTTTAGCTACAATCACAATACTTATATGACTGGTCCAGTTCAATTTGTTACCAATGGTAACCTCCAGGCTGTTGATTGGAAAGGAATTCCAAAGATTCACTACCCTCTGTGGTTGTTTTTTAACCTCATCTCAATCTTTAATGGGCAGCCCTTTATGTTTAAAGTAATGACTCCTATTCTAGATTCTCCCACAAGAGCCATAAAATCCTCACAGTATGGAAGCAGGCTATTCAGCCCATCAAGTCCACACTGACCATCTGAAGGGTCTTCCACAAAGACCCACCCCTACACAATTCTCATAATCCTGCAATTCACCTAGCCTGCAAATCCCTGGACACTATGGCGAAGCCACTTAACCTGACATTTTTGGACTATGGCAGGAAACCCATGCAGTCACAGGGAGAATGAACAAACCCCACACAGTCACCCAAGGCTGGAATCAAACCCAGGTCCCTCATGCTGTGAGGCAGCAGTGCTAACCACTGAGCCATCATGCCACTCCATCTTTTCAACGTTAACCTGATCAGGTTCCCTTGGGATTTTATATGTTTCAATTAAGCCACCTCCGATCATTCTAAACTCCAGAGGATACAGGCTTAGCCTGTCTAGCCTTTCCTCATGGGGCAATCGGCTTATTCCAGGTGTTTTCAAGAAAACCTTCTCCAAGCTCCTTCCAAACATCAACATCTTTCTAGCTCATCGTGCCCAGAATTGTGCAGGGAATTGCAAATGCAGTCTCATCAACACCCGGCATCACTGAAGCATAACCTCTATTCTCACATTCAATTCAATTCGGGATCAGCAATAAATGGTGGCCTAGCCAGCAATAGCCACGCTACATGAGCAAATGATTTTTTAAAAAGTAGAACTGACTGAACTGCTGCAGAGTGATGCAATACGGTCTGTTGGACCAAAATGGTCATTTTCTGTACTGTCATTCTCTGTGGGCTGTACCTCATGCTCTGCACGACAATGTATTTGGTGGTGAGGGGTTATTTAATCCTGTGTGAGGATGTCAGGTGGGGATTCTGTCACTTTATTACACTTACCCGATTCACCCTGAACACTTTATTGCATAAGCTGGGGAGGAGAGGAGACTGAGAGGGGACACAATTGAAACATATATAATTATGGGGAGCACAGATAGACAGGAAGGAATGCATCCCCTTGTGGAGGGGTCAATGAACTGGGGGGAGTAGATTAAAGATAAGGGGCAGGAGGGGATGTGGGGGAAATGCTTTCATCCAGAGGGGGTGGGAAATCTAGAACTTACTGCCTCGGAGGATGGCCAAGGCAGAAATCGTCATTTAAGAAACATTTCAATGTGCACTTGTGATGCCAAAGCATACAAGGCTATGAGCCATGTGCTGGAAAATGGGATTAGAATAGTTAGGTGACTTTTTTTGACTGGTGCAGACCCGATGGGCTGAAAGGACTGCCTCTGTGCTGTGGACCCTCGGCAGTAAATCCCATCTTAGTTTCTTGCAAGTTTCCAGACGTGTACCCATCATGCAAAGGCACCCAGTCCCAGACGGAGGAAGGTAGGAGACATCTGCAGAAATCCTGTCCCCACCATTGGTCCTGAGTCCCACACAATTATACTGCCCCTGCCTTTCCCCCCTCAACCATCACTCATCTCTACCTGGGCCCATCATTCCCAGAAGAGGCCACCACCTCCCCCACAAATGTCGCTGAGCAATGAGGGCTGCTGGCCTCCAATTGGCTGACAGGCCTGGCTGCGGCAAACCTTGATCTTGAGCGAGGTCCACCCCCACCCGGGCAAGGGCCTGAATGGCACCCAATGGGGATGATCCTCCATCCAATAGGTTCTGTGGATCTCTCTTGAGTTCTCCAGATAGGGTGAGATCTCTGTCACTTCCATAGGAACTTAGAGAATAGGAATAGGAGTGGGCCATTCAACGCTTTGAGTCTGTTCCATCAGACTGTAGGATCATGGCTGAACATCCAACTCAGTCCCCAGTTCCTGCTTTCTCCCCATGCCCCTTGATACCTTTAGCCCCAAGGAGCAATATCTAATTTCTTCTTCAGGACATTCAACGTTTTGCCCTCAACCACTTTCTAGGCAGACAATTCCACAGACTGACCGCTGTATGGGTAAAGAGATTTCTCTTTGTCTCAATTCTAAATGGTGTACCCTCTATCCTTAGACTGTGTCCCCGGTCCTAGGCTCTCGAATAATCCTTCCTGCATTTGCCCTGTCTAGTGCAGTTAGAGTTTTATGGGTTTTAATGTCTATATACCTTAAGACCACTCTGTAACCCTATAAATCTAAACAGAAATCTTCTCCTGCATCGTTTTCAAACCCCTCACTTTTCCTCCTCTCTGTACTTGTGTTCCTTGTACATTTCTGCTTTCTTTCAGTTCTGACAAAAGGTTATCATTTGAGGAAAGGTGTTTTCACCTGGAAGGTGGTGGGGGCCTGGCATGCACTGCTTGGGTGGGTGATTGAGGTGGGAAACTTCACAACCCTTTCTCAAATATTTGGATGAGCACTTGAAGTGATCTAACATTCAAGGCTATAGGTCGAATGTGGGAAAGTGGTACTAGTGTAGGGAGTAGAATATATTTGGTGGTACAGTCGAGGTGGGCAGAAGGGCCTTATCTGTGCTGGATTGTTGTGTGATCCTGCAACAAATTCTCTTGCTCTCTTAAGACTTTGCCAGACACAGCTGGGCCTTTCTATCAGTTTCCATTTGTGTTTCAGTTTCCCAAAAGCCTGCAACACTCTGCCATTCAGTAACAGAATGGAATGAACATTCTCTCATTGCTGTCATTGGTAGCTTGCTCTGCGCAAACTGAAGGTCGCATTTGTCTCAGCCACAATGGCCAATACTTCACTTCTGCTTAATTGGCTGTGTCGATCCTCAAGACGTTCTGAATTTGCGAAAAGCTCGTTTTTATTTCAGAGTCAGACCTATGCAACCCTTGTGAAAACTGGGAAGTTTCATAGCAGCTAAAATTGGGCGACAGGAGAGGCAAAAAATAAATGACCTGCTCGTCAAACTACCTGTGCAAAGATTCAAGCTTGCACAGTGGGAATGAAAGGAGTAAATTGACTGATAAACATCCACAGATATTACATTGCAGACTCACCCAAGCTTTTATACAATCTTCCCCAATTTTACAATTTTGTAATTTCTCAAATTTATACATCTACATTCCTAATCCCAAACTGCAAACCAGCAAATAAAGTTAGAGAATGTAGTTTAATCTAACCTGCTCTCTCGTAATCATTATTGCTTGAGCAAATTGCACCGAAAAACTGTGTATAGTAACTGTTTGCAGGAACACATTGTATTATGATATTAATATTATAATGTGCATTTCTTCCTGTTCAGTTCCCGAGAAAACTGAGCAACATCAAGAATGTGTCATCATCTTCTCCTTGTTCGTGTGAAATAAATCTCTAAATATTCTGCTGATGCACAACACTCGTTTGAGGGTTAATCGTGGGAGGGCATAGTGGAATGGGGGTGTGGGTGGAGGAGCAGGTGGTTACAAAGCTGTAGAGCACCTGATACTGGGTCTCCCCAGGAGAGCTTCAGTCAACCGGTGACAAAATGTGGTGTTTTTTTCAGCATCATGGTGGCTTTGTCCCAGGATTCCATGGGGGGGTGGTCAGCAGCGGTTATTGGCTCATAGAGCTGCGCAATGCACGAAGTGAGCTTTGTCTTAACTTCTATTTTGTTAAATTTTTTTTTCCCCTTTATTACCATGGAAAGGCTATTATTCTGAGCCTTTTATTTCTTCCTTAATCTAATTTGTTGCTATGATTTTATGCCTTTGAAGGTCTGTAATACTGGACATTTTATTTCTTTATTTTTTTTCCATTTCTTTTCCCCCACAAATTTGTTCTGAAAAATCTGTACCTGGGTACGTTTGTACCCAAGACGGTGTTGTCAGTGCTGACTTGTAAACTTTTCACTGCGCTCGTGTGAGTACACATGACAGTAAAGCTAATTCAAGAACGAAAACAGGAGTTGCTAGAAAAGCTCAGCAGGTCTGGCAGCATCTGTGAAGAAAAAAAAGTCAGAGTTGACGTTTCTGGTCTGGTGACCGTTTCTCAGAACTGGATCGAAGTGTTAACTCTGATTTTTTTCTTCATAGATGCTGCCAGACCTGCTGAGCTTTTCCAGCAACTTTTGTTTCTTGTTCCCAATTTATGGCATCCGCAGTTGTTTTGGCTTTTTTTTAAAGTGTCTAATGCAACTCAGTTCTTGGAAAGGCCCTGTACAGAATCCCAGCATAAGCTTTTTGGGCTGAAGGGCCTGTGTGCCATAATGATGCTATTACAGCTGGATTCTTGTTGTCCCTGACATAAAAGGGTGAACAGAGTTTAAGGTTGGCCACCAGTGATTGCAATTTCTCATGCCACTTCCTGTGGCAATTTTACAAGTGGGTGGGAGCTAACGGATGTCCTTAGTATCTGTGTGTCAATTGAAGCACTTAGATGGTCAATTAACAGAGTCAGGATCTTCCCTGACCAATGCTGGTAGTTGAAACTAGCAGACTGGTGGTCCAGAAAGAAGAGGCTTACCTCCAAGACCACCCCAAATTATTAGCATCAAGCCCTTTCCCTTTCAACGAGCCCAAACCCAAGTACTCACACTGCAATATAATAACCCCAGCTATGGACGCTCCCGTTTGTGAATCCTTGCCAGCCTAGCCACCGGCAAGACCCTGGATTTGCTTTCCAGTCCAGACTCCATTGCTGAATGCCTTCTTCAGGCACTTGTTATGCCAGTGACCACCTCTCCCCATGGGGCTGTTGGAAATAGATGGCATTGGCCAACTGATGGCTTTCACCTCCCGAGGGGTATGTCTTCCTCCCTGATTAATGCAGAAGCCCTACTTTGGGATGGCATGGTGGCTCTGGCGTTTCTGCCTGCGTGGAGTTTGCACATTCTCCCCGTGCCTGCATGAGTGTTCTCCGCTTTCCTCCCACAGTCCAAAGATGTTCCGGTTAGGTGGATTGGCCATGCTAAATTGCCTGCAGTGTGCAGACTAGAGTGCTAGCCATGGGGAAATGCAGAGTTAGCAGATAGGGTCAGGGGTGGGATGCTCTTAGGAGGGTTGGTGCAGCCTTGTTGGGCCAAATGCCCTGCTTCCACACCGTAAGGATTCTATGATTCTCCTCAGCCAGTCCTTCAGGAAGAGAACCCCCTCCCTTCAAGCAGGACCTTCTGGGTCCCTGGCGGAGAATTGAGGCACCACCTTTTTCTTCAACCAGGTGGGGCAGCTTCAGAAAGGCAGGGCTCCTGCATGTGCACACAGCTTTCAAAATGAGACTAACGCAAGTGACACTGATCTTTCAGTGTAGCGGTGAGTTGCTCTGGGAGCAACGTGTGACAAGATGGAGCTAGAATCAGATGGGATGAATGTCCTGGGGGAAGAGTAGGCAGTTGATGACATGTGTTGGCTAAGGCAGTGAGAAATCTTCGCAGAGAAGCACCCTCCAGAAAGATCCCAACACAACTCACACTTAGCCAAAGAAAAATTAAGAATAGGCCCACAATAACTGATAAACCCACGAATGTTTCTGCCTAAAGTGAATGTTGTGCTTGACTAAATAATAGAAATTGTGGTTAAAATATTCTTCATGATCAGTGGAAGACTTTTAGAAACCTAATTAAGTTGATTTATGAAAATGAGCCTTTGATTATGCTACAGGCAGGATGTTGAACAAAATCAGAGAATAGATACTCCGGATGTTTCCATGATTCAACCTGCTTTTGCTCCAAGGTACAACATCATGAAATTACAACACCAACACTCTCTGTACCTCTGGCACAGACACGATGGACTAAATGGGATTCTCCTGAGTTATCTCATCCTATGAATTCAAAGGAGTGCAGGGAAGTTAATTGTAGAATCATACAGAAGCCCTTCAGCTCACTAAGTCTTTATTGCCAAAAAAATACATGCCCACCTACAGTAGTCCCACTTTCCCACACTAGGCAAATAGCCATGAATGCTGGAGCAGTTTACAGAGGGATCTTCAGGTGCAAGGCCATGGCTCCCTGAAACTAGCAACACACATGGGTAAGGTGTGCAGCAAGCTTGCCTTCATTGGCCGGAGCATTGAGTATAAAAGTTGGCAAATTGTGTTGCTGCTGTATAAAACTTCAATTTGGCCGCATTTGGAGTACTGTGTGCAACTCTGGTCACCACACTATAAGGAAGGATGTGGAGGCCTCGGACAGGGTTCAAAAGAGGTTTACCAGGATGTAGCCTGGATCAGAGTGCATTAGCTGTAAGGAGAGGTGGGAGAAACTTGGTTTGCTTTCACTGGAGCATCAGAGGCTGAGAGGCGACCTAATAGAAGTATGTAAAATGACGAGAGGCAGGGACAGGATGGATATTCAGAGTCTTTTTCCCAGCTTGGAAATGTCAAATGCTCAGGGGCATAAATTTATGGTGAAAGAGGGAAAATTCATAGGGGGTGTGAGAGGTAAAGTTTTATGCAGCAGGTGGTAGGTGCCCAGAATGTGCTGCCAGGAGAGGTGGTATATTAGCAATATTTAAAAGGCATTTAGACTGACACAAACAGGCAGGGAATTGAGGGATATAGACGACGTGCAATCAGATGGGATTAGTTTTAAATGATATCACAGTTGGCACAGACATGGTGGAATTTGAATTCCATAAATATCTGGAATTAGGAATCTAATCATGACCGAGAATTCGTTGTCAATTGTCAGGAAAAACCCATCTAGTTTACTAATGCCCTTTAGGGAAGGGAACTGCCAACTGACCTGGTCTACATGTGACTCCAAACCCACAGCAATGTAGTTGAGTCTTAACTGCACTCTGGGCAGTTAGGGATGGACATAAATGCTACCTGGCCTGTGATGCCCTCATCCCCTTAATGAATAAAGGGAAAAATTAATAAGAGTTTATCCAAGATAATAAAATGTGAGGCTGGATGAACACAGCAGGCCAAGCAGCATCTCAGGAGCACAAAAGCTGACGTTTCGGGCCTAGACCCTTCATCAGAGAGGGGGATGGGGGGAGGGAACTGGAATAAATAGGGAGAGAGGGGGAGGCGGACCGAAGATGGAGAGTAAAGAAGATAGGTGGAGAGAGTGTAGGTGGGGAGGTAGGGAGGGGATAGGTCAGTCCAGGGAAGATGGACAGGTCAAGGAGGTGGGATGAGGTTAGTAGGTAGCTGGGGGTGCGGCTTGGGGTGGGAGGAAGGGATGGGTGAGAGGAAGAACCGGTTAGGGAGGCAGAGACAGGTTGGACTGGTATGGGATGCAGTGGGTGGGGGGGAAGAGCTGGGCTGGTTGTGTGGTGCAGTGGGGGGAGGGGACGAACTGGGCTGGTTTAGGGATGCAGTAGGAGAAGGGGAGATTTTGAAACTGGTGAAGTCCACATTGATACCATATGGCTGCAGGGTTCCCAGGCGGAATATGAGTTGCTGTTCCTGCAACCTTCGGGTGGCATCATTGTGGCACTGCAGGAGGCCCATGATGGACATGTCATCTAGAGAATGGGAGGGGGAGTGGAAATGGTTTGCGACTGGGAGGTGCAGTTGTTTGTTGCGGACTGAGCGGAGGTGTTCTGCAAAGCGGTCCCCAAGCCTAGTTTATCCAAGTGCTTTTTAAAGTTTGAGGTTTGCCACCTCAACCACCCTCCCAAGCAGTGCATTCCTCCTTTCCATGCCCGTCATAAGCTTTTCCACCTCAGCCAGGTCTCCCCCCACCCCCAATTCTTCTCTGCCCCAAAGGAGACAACCCAAGTGTATCTCTTCAAAGTTGAAAGTTCTGTCTGTTGTCCTGGATACTAATCAAAGCCAGAAAATAAATTACGCCAAGGTATCTTGTTCTCATCTAGTTGCTACACAGAAAAGGTTCAAACGGTCCTTTGGTGCAGTGTAGGGACATTTAGAGAGGAGATTTACCAGAATAGCTTCAGGGATGAAGGTCTTTTGGTACAGAATTAGTTTTGAAAAGTTGAAGTCACCCTCTTTGGAGCCAAAGTTTGAGCAGACTTTTGATAGAAGCCTGCAAGATTATGACAGGGAAAGGTCAAGCAGATTTATGTGGAATGAACTGCTAGAGGAAGGAGTAGATGCAGGTACCATTACAACACTTAAAAAACATTTGGGCAGGTACATGAAAAGGAGAAGTTTAGAGAGATATGGGCCAAATGCAGGCAAATGGCACTAGTTTAATTTGAAAGACCTGGTTGGCAGAGACGTATCGGACCAAAGTGTCTATTTCCATTCTGTAAGACTATTAGCTGTTGGGGCATGGACCAGGGGACATGAAGGGTCTGATGGACAAATTTTTACATCGAGGGTGGTAATATCCTGGAATGTACTGACTAAGATTGGTTGAAGATGAGACAATGAACTACTCTAAAAGAAAATTGAACTGGTAATTGAACAAAATAAAGTTGCTGGCTAATGGGGGTAAAACTATTGGGGAGGTAGTTCTACAATGATAATGTTACTGAGTTAGTAACCAATTAGCTACTGGCCAATGTTCTAGGGAGATGAGTTCAAATCCCACAATGGCAAATGATGAAATTTGAATTCAATAAGAATCTGGAAGCCTTAGCTAACCATTGTCAAATGTTATAACAACCCACCTGGTTCATGATTTGTCCTTGAGGGAAGGAAATCTGCTGACTTTACCTAGCCTGGTCTACACATTACTGGATGTCATTGATTCTCAACTGACCTCTGGGCAATTACGAACATTTAAACAAGGATCAAGAGTAGGTCACTCAGCCCTTCAAGCCTGCTCCACCATTGAATAAGATCATGGTGGATCTGCTTTTAACTTCAGCTCTACATTCCTGCATATGTCTGATAACCTTCCCCCTTGGTAATCAAGAATCAACCCACGACATACAAAAGCAGAAGTTGTTGGAGAAACACCACCTGCAACTTTCTCTCCGAGTCACTCACCATCCTGTCTTGGAAATATATCACCATTCCTTCAGTGTCGCTGGATCAAAATCCTGGAATTCCCTCCCTAATGGCATTGTGGGTCAACCTACAGCACATGGGCTCCAACAGTTCAAGAAGGCAGCTCGCCATCACCTTTCTAAGGGGCAATTAGGGATGGTCAATAAATACTGACCCTTCTCACATGATTGAGTAAAAAGTAATGTGTGTACAAGTTCCAGATTTGAAAGACAGAACTTATGCTTACATAGCTTTTTTTTCCACAATGACAAGAAATCCCAAAGAGTTTTATAACCAAGTACTACTGCAAATAATAAGGTGTAGAGCTGGATGAACACAGCAGGCCAAGCAGCATCTGCTTATCTCAGATTGTCCAGCATCCGCAGTTCCTATTACCTCAAGTACTACTGTGGTCGCAGTTGTGAAATGCAATATCCAATTCAAACATAGGAAGTTCCCCTAATTAAAAATACGATGATGGTCCAACCATCTCTTATGAGGTTAATTGATTGAAGGAGATTCGATTTTATTGCCTGCAGGTGATGTGGGCTTTACAGGCGAAGAAACAATTTATCACCCATCTGTATTTCCCAAGCGGGCTTTTGAAAGTCAACCCCATTGCTGTGGGTCGAGAGTCATATGTAGACCAGAGCAGGGAAGGCTGCTATTTACCTTAGCTAAAGAACATTAGTGATACAGATGGGTTTTTGTGTCATTTGACATTGGATGCATGGTCATGATTAGACAGCCATTTCATTTTAGACTAACTTTTTAATTGAACTCAAATGTCGCCAAAGTAGGATTCAAACCTATATCCCCAAAACATTCATCTGGATTACGGCTATAGTGACCAAAACACATTGCCGTGCCTCCATATATTGAACAGAATATCGCGAGGACTCCCTGCTTCTTCAATATAATGTCATGGGATCTTTAGTGTTCACCTGAGAATCAATGAATTATAGAATTCTTATAGTATGGAAGCAGCCCATTGAGTCTGAACCAACCCTCTGAAGAGCATGGCACCGAGACCCACCCATCTCTCCCATCCCGGTTACACTGCATTTCCCAAGGCTAATCCACATTGCACGCACATCCCTTGAGACTAAGGGCAATTTAGCACGGCCAAACTGCTTAACCAGCACAGTCATACAGCACAGAAATGGATCCTTTGGTCCAAACAGCCCATGCAAAACTAAATTAGTCCCATCTGCCTGCTCCTGGCTCAGATCCCTCCAAACCATTCCTATTCATGGACTTATCAAAATGTCTTAACTGTACCCACATACACTACTTCTTCAGGATGCTCATTCCATACACAGACCAGAGCACCTGCAGGAAAATCATGCAAATTCCATGCAGTTGCCCAAGGGTGGAATTGAACCTGGGTCCTTGGCTCTGCTGGCAGCAGTGCTAACCACTGAGCCACCACATCACTACCAGAGGGTAGGCAAGGCTTCAACTTAATGTCTCGCCCATAAGTTCAGATGATGCAGCCCTCCTTCATTACTGAACTGGACACTACTTGTCTAGATTTTATACCTCACTGACTTGAACCAGCTGTGCCACAGCTAACATGTAAGACACTGCTTAGTCAGCAAGCAGAATAAAACACCTCATTCTGTACAAATTAGTTACTTTGTAGTCTCACACAGGCAGACAACGGGAACACTAAGTAAGGCACACGGTTTCATTGTGAATCTAATCATGTACTCAGTAAGCGACTGGGGACTGCTCGATACTGTCTCTCAGTTGCTTTGCATTCCTTGGATGTCATCCAACGATGACCTTCCACTTGAAAATTACTTTTTAATTTTCAGAAAATCCTTTAACTTCTAAGAGTCTTTCCAAACACTTCAATGACTGGTATTTAAAAAAATAGATTTAACATTTATGAGGCGACCCAAAGGCTCAATGAGATCTGTCTCCCCGTGCAGTTGCCATGAATGAGACTGAATATTTATGGGCGCTGATTGAAGCAAATTTGATCTGACAAGCCTGACAGTCATTGCTTTTGTTTCAGTGTTCGTCTCTGAAGAGGAGAGATGGGTCTTCACCTGAAATCACCGCAGTCACTGTTGTAATACATTCACATTCATAGGTATTGACTCAGCCGCAGTGAACTAAAGGAGATGGTGCGAGGTGAAACACTGAAGATCCCGCTGGGGAGGACTGGGGTCCTGACAGGGCACATGTGGAGAGGATCTCTCCTTTAACGAGAGTCCCGAACAAGGTCTAACTGTTTAAGAGTCAGGGATTGCCACTTTAAAACAGATACGAGGCAATTTTTTTCTCATCATAAGTCTTTAGAGCTGTGTCCCTGCAAAAACAGTTCCCCGTGCATAGTTTTGAGGCAGAGATAGATAAATTTCTGTCCTACAAGACAACAAAAGGCTATCAGGGTTAGACTTGAATGCAGTTTGGAGGTGTAGCAATTGGAATGGGGTTGGCCAGGTGGATCTGAGTATGATTTCCCTGATTGGGATATTAACCTGGGGCCAATTGGGAAGCCCTGGATGACAGATATAAACAGGAGTGTCAGAGGATCCCCTCACATCTAGGGACCATCTCTGGGCTAAATGGTCAGAGTCAATGTACTGTGTAAAAAAAGGACTTTGTGATGGGATGCTGGCTTCTGTGGAGTGATTCCAGGAGGTAACAATCAGATTAGCTACGCTCCTACTGAATGGCAGAACAGGCTGGAAGGGCTGAATAGCCTACTCCCATGCCTACTGTAGGCTTGTTGAGGTTTGCAAGTAATAGATGGTAACTCTTGGAAACAACAGTGTTTCCACATCATTGCTAATTCTTGTAGTATAAGTCATGTGCCTGAAAAGATAAATTGACAAAGTATGCTCCATTTATCAAGATTTAGAGGACTGTTCCTGGGAGGCGCTAACCAGAGTTCTAGGGCTAATATCAATGTTGCAGACAAGAATGTGTTCTTAATCTTAAGTCAAGCTGCTTCATCTTATTCAGTAACTGATGTAAAAAAACAGAACTTTCTGGAGAAACTCATCAGGTCTTCAGAAGTTCTCAGGAAGGGTCACCAGACAATGTTAATTGTGCTTTCTCTTCAGATGCTGTCAGCTCTGCTGAGATTCTCCAATTTGTTTTTGTTTCAGATTTCCAGCATCTGAAGTTTTTTTCAATGAAGTAACTCCAGAGAGCCTGGAATCCTATCACCAAGTCACCTTATTTACACATGCATTGATGTGAAACTGGTCTGGCTTCCTCAGAGCCAGCTCTGACTGAACTGAACCTCTGGCATTCCTGTTTATCTGCCAGCCAGGGCTCCCTGATTCGGGCTGTTAACCCAGTCCAATCAGAGTCCATATTCCATGAGATCCACTTGACTGACATTGCTCCAATCACAATAACTACCTACTAAGTACTGTTGATAAACCTATTCTGTTTATCAAGTTTGAGCCTCTTTTCCACAAGACAGCACGGTGGCTCAATGGTCAGCACTGCAGCCTCACAGCGCCAGGGACCTGTGTTCTATTCCAGCCTCAGGCGACTGTGTGGAGTTTGCACATTCTCCCTATGTCTGCGTGGGTTTCCTCTGGTGCTCTGGTTTCCTCCCACAGTCCAAAGATGTGCAGGCTAGGTGGATCAGCTATGCTAAAATTGCCCCTAGTGATCAGGCGTGTGTGTGTGTTATAGGAGGATGGGTCTGGCTGTGATGCTTCAAGGGGCGGTATGGACGCGTTGAGCCAAAGGGCCTGTTTCCACACTGTAGGGGATCTAAAGACTGTGGACTAAAGCCAATATAGAGGACTGGTCACAGCACATCTCCCCAAAGCATCTCAGATAGCTCTGGTGAACACAACTACAACATAGATCATGCTGTCAAGGGCCAGTATTTCACCAGAAAAATCAATCATAGCTTCTTTTGATAAAGTCACGAATGCCTTACTGCTGCAGTAACGTCAGAATCGAACACTTTGGTTGGTGTTTTGGGGATTGCATTATGCACTTGTTTCGCAAAATATTATCAAATAATTATCCCATTCATAAATTGTAGAGATGACCGACCTCAATCAACAGTCTTCCTGGAGGCTATCTTGATGGGGGCAGGTATATTAGAAAAGCAACAGCGATTGTTATGACTTTTCTGGTTTAACAATCAGGAACAGATTCCAATAATATGATAGATTATACCAAAGTACAGCTCAGAAACAGATCAAGAGCTCCATCATGTGCATTCCAGTTCTTTGAAAGAGCTATCAAATTAACACCAGTCCCTCCAATTGCACTTTTTCCTCTTGGTCCTACAAATAATTACCCTTTACATTTTTATCCAACTTCTTTTTGAAAGTTGCTATTTAATCTGTTCCATCCTAATTTTCTAGGCAACACATTGCAGACCTTCACAACTCTCAGGTCAAACCCACATCCTTTTCTCTGTTAGATTCTACAGGAGTGAGGACTAAACTATCCCTAATGATAAGAAGCCTTGGGCAGAGTGGTAAGAGTTCTAGGAAATTCTGAGGTTGTAGAATACAACCTGGAGGAAAAATGGAGAGAAAAAAATATGAGAACTTATATTTCAGCATTGGGTCTCACAGGTTTCCCACATCTAATAAATAATTTTATTATAGGAAGTCAATGATATAAAGGAAAATTGTATTTAAAGTAAGCAACAAGACCTAGACAATCTCCAGGCTTAGGGTGAACACAAGTGCTAGCTAGAAGCACATCCAGTAAAACAATCCAGCTATTGGCCCTTGACACCAATGGTATCTCTGTCACTGAATCTGCCACTCTCAAGTGTCCTGCACTGACCATTGAAGTACAGTGGCCACAAAAGTAGGTCAGAGCTAGATATCATGCAGCAAGTAACTCACCTCCTGATTCCCAAAAGCCTGTCCACAAACCATAACATACAAGCCAGGAGTGTGATGGAATACTCCCCACTTGCCTGGATGGGTACAGCTCCAACAACACTCAAGAAGCTTGACACCATCCAGAAAAAGCAGCCCTGAGTGAATAGACCTGGCATTCCTGTTTATATCCGTCAGCTAGGGCTCCCTGATTGGACCAGATTAACAGCCCCATCAGGGAACTCATATTCTATGAGATCCACTTGACTGACATTGCCCCAATCACAATAACTACCTACTAAGCACTATTGATCAACCTATTCTGTTTATCAAGTTTGAGCCTCTCTTCCACATGACTTTGCGTGGACTAAAGCCAATATGAGAACTGTAAATGGTTGTTTCATCTGCCTCGAAGCAACTGCAGACGTGGGAAGCCTTCTAACTCACTTTATCTCCCTTTTGACTTTCTGCACGTATAAACTGTTTCTTTATTTCAGTCCATGCTGCTTATCCTTCCCTCTATTTAGGTGTCACCATCAAGGCTCAGTTATCAGTGTCATACAGAAGAGCTGAATGACTTTAACCTTCTTCACATCTATCAACATGTCTTTGCTTCTGCAGAGTGGTCTCTCTTGTCTGTGATAAACATTTCCATCAACGCTGGGATTTTCAGAGACAGAAAGACAACCACAGAATGAAAGAAGAAATATCAATTTATACTCGTCTGATTAGGCACAGGCATTTATACTCTAGGCACTGTATTAGGTTTGCCTGCATGATGCCCCAATTATTGCTGTTCCTAGCATTATTCACTGACTCTTTGTACTATTTTGTGGACTCAGCATGTCAAGAGATCACTTTTCCAATTTTCCAGACAATCGTTGTGGAAATAAACAGAGCGTTATCAACGAGAGCAGCTTATTGAGTGACGCCAAGTGACATTGTTACTTTAAAAGACGTTTGACTATCAGAATTCATTGTCTGCCCGATATAGCTGCTGGGGAACAAAGACCCATTGCCTCTTGAAAGCCACCTTTATTCCCTGGATAGTACAGATCTTTCCACTGGCAAGTCTCACAGGTCAAGTCTCTTCATATTATCGCTTAAAAAGAATGTTATATATAGCCTGCAAGATATGATAGCAATCCAAATTAATTTTTTGAAGCCTGCCATTTGATTCCCAGCACTTAAGAAATGCAAATTCATTGTCTCTGGGTTTTTGGTCTGCGAAAGTTGATAATGAATGCACCGTTTATTTTAAGTAGCTGATAGAGGTACATCATTGGATTGAAATCATTATTACGAGGGCTTTCAAATCACTCGAACACTTTCATTGCTTCTTGTCCACATTCACAGGCAGTTACTGTGCCTGGTTACAGGTGAGGAAGCAGGGACCTGAGTGTCAGCTTGAGGACTGCGCTGAATCAGAACATTGTGTCTTCACGTTCCAATGCAGAGAACTGAACACAAAAATCTAGGGTGTTGTTCCCAGCGAGGTACTGAGGGGGAGTCGTAGCAATTGAATCGCAATTGAGCATTGCAATTTGCTGTGGACAGTTTCAGAGATAAGGTTTAAATGAATCTGCAGCCAGTGACATAAAGCATCCAGACTTGCATGGCCTTCAGAAAAGGACAGCATCCCCGAAAGGGCGAGAGTGCCGAATGTAAATTTGGAGCTCAGCAGCTCTTACTATGCCAGAGCGTACTGGCGATGGGAGATCCTGCTGTTTGTTGGTATTATGGCAAAGGGTTTATTATCTTAATGGCTGTATAGATTAAAAAAAAGAAGCAGGGAATCCTTGCAGGTCTTGTGGCGCAGTGCATTTTTAAAATTTATTCTTTTGTGAGATGTGGGTGTCGCTGGCTGGCCAGTATTTATTGTCCATTCCCATTTGTCCTTCAGAAGGTAGTGATGAGCTGCCTTCTTGAACCGCTGCAGTCCTCCTGCTGTGGGTTGACCCACAATGCTATTAGGCAGGGAATTCCAGGATTTTGACCCCGCAACAGCAAAGAAGTGGCAATATATTTTCCAAGGCAGGATGGTGATTGACTTGGAGAGGAACTTGCAGATGGTGGTGTTCCTATTTATCTGCTGCCCTTGTCCTTCTAAGTGGTAGAGGTCAGTTTTGGAAGGTGCTGTCAAAGGAGTCATGGAGCGTTTAAGCAATTCATCTTGCAGATGGTACACGCTGCTGCCACTGTGGTGGAGAAAGGGTTGAATGTCAAAGGTAATAGATGTGGTAACAATCAAGTGGACAGCTTTGACCTGGATGGTGTCAAGCTCTTGTGTGTTGTTGGACCTTCACTCTTGGAAGCAAGTGGAGTACTTCATTACACTGCCTTGCCAATGGTGGACAGACTTCGGAGAGAAGGCGATGAGTCACTAACTGCAGGATATATGGGCAATAATAATCCCAAGGCTGTTGACAGTTGCAGAATTAGACATTGATAGTCAATAGGAGATGGTTTGAGTTCCAAATGTTGGAGATGGTCATTGCCTAGCTTGTGTGTGGTGTGAATGTTGCCACTTGTAAACATATATATAGTTGCCATGCCAGTCTTGCTGGGTGTGAACAGTCTGCTTCAATATCTGACAGGTCAAAAATGGTGCTGAAAATGAGTAATCATCAGCAATCAATCCTAGTCTGACTTTATGATGAAGGGAAGGTCAACGAGTTTGGAGCTGAAGACGGTTAAGCCTGCGACTCTACCCTGAGGAATCCCTGCAGAGTTGTTATGTGTTTACAATGATTGACCTTCAGCAACCACAGCCATCTACCTTTGAGCCAGATACAACTCTAAAGAATAGAGATTCTACCCTATTTTCACAACCCTTGATGCCCATTGACTCCAGTCTTTCAGGAACTCCTGAATGCCAATCTTAGTCCAATTCTACCATGAAGTCAAGGGGAGCCGCTCCCATCTCTCCTCAGATTTTGACTCTTGTGTCCATTTTGGACTAAATCTTCCTCTTGTTCATGAGGGGACTGTGTGTGAGGAATATGGAGTTCCTCCATATCTGGGATTAACTAAACGAACTTTCTCCGAGCTGTCTACAATGCCAGTAGACAAAGATACCACGACTGTTACCAATATTTCAGTTGTGGCCTGACCAGTTTTAGTATTTATTCCCTATTTTTATGTGCATTCCCTCTGAAATAAAGATCAAATTTCCCTAATACCCGCTAAACCTATATGTTAGCTTTTTACCTATCTTCTCTACTCTCCATCTTCGGTCCGCCTCCCCCTCTCTCCCTATTTATTCCAGTTCCCTCCCCCCATCCCCCTCTCTGATGAAGGGTCTAGGCCCGAAACGTCAGCTTTTGTGCTCCTGAGATGCTGCTTGGCCTGCTGTGTTCATCCAGCCTCACATTTTATTATCTTGGATTCTCCAGCATCTGCAGTTCCCATTATCTCTGATACTATTTGAACCTCACTGCGAAGCCTCTTCCAGGGATGCCTAACCTGAAGAAGTTACCCTCCTCCGTCCAGACCAACCTCAGGGAATCTCTACTCTCCATCTTCGGTCTGCCTCCCCCTCTCTCCCTATTTATTCCAGTTCCCTCTCCCCATCCCCCTCTCTGATGAAGGGTCTAGGCCCGAAACGTCAGCTTTTGTGCTCCTGAGATGCTGCTGGGCCTGCTGTGTCCATCCAGCCTCACATTTTATTATTATGTTAGCTTTTTGTGATGCTTACCTAAGGACTTTCAAATTCTGTAGTCTTTCTCTATCTGAATAATATTAAACTCTTCTGTAACTAAGTGCATAACCTCACATTTCCCTTCATGATATTCCACCTGCCAAGTTTTAGCTTACTCACATACTTTCATGTCAACTGCACACTTGCCAACAGTACTTTCACTCCTCTCATCCACGTCATTAATATATACATCACAAGTAATTGTGGTGCTAACACTGGAGTCGTGGGTGGACAGGATAGTGAACAAGGCATTTGGTAAGCTTGCTTTTATTGGTCAGTACACTGAGTATAGGAGTTGGGACGTCACATTGTGGCTGTACTGGACATTGATTAGGCCACTTTTGGAATACTATATTCACACCGTGTTATCTCAATTCTGGTCTCCCTGCTTTAGGAAAGATATTGTGAAATTTGAAAGGTTCAGAAAAGATTTACAAGGATGTTTCTAAGATCGGAGGGTTTGTGCTATGGGAGAGGCTGAATAGACTGGAGCTATTTTCCCTGGAATGCTGGAGGATGAGGGGTGACCCTTTAGAGGTTTATACAATTATGAGGGACATGGATAAGGTGAATAGCCAAGGTATTTTCCCCACGGTGGTGGTGGGGAGGGGAGGCGATCTACAACTACAGGGCATAGGTTTAAAATGAGAGGGGAAAGATTTAAAAGGGACCTGAGGGAAATTTTTTTCATGCAGAGGGTGGTGTGTGTATGGCATGAGCTTCCAGAAGAAGAGGTAGAGGCAGGTACAATTACAACATTACAGCACTCCACTAGTTATAGACTGCCAGCTTGAAAATGCCACCTTATCCCAATTGTCTACCTTCTATTAGTTAGCCAATCCTTATCCCTGCTAATATACTACATCAGCACCAGGGGCTCTTACTTATTAAGTGGTTGAATGTATGGTACCTTATCAAATGCTTTCTGGAAATCCAAAATCTTGCCACAGCAGTTGATGGAATTTGAATTCACTACAATAAAATCTGGAATCAAGAGTCTGATAATGACTATAAATCCATTGTTGATTGTTGGAAGATCCCATCTGCTTCACTAATGTCTTTTAGGGAAGGAAACTGCCATCCTTACCTGGTCTGGCCTACATGTGACTCCAGACCCACAGCAATGTGATTGACTCCAAACTGCCCTCTGGGCAATTAAGGATGGGCAATAAATGCTGGCCTAGCCAGTGATGCCCTTTTCCCATCAATAAATTATAAATTTATACCCATTGTTTCTCCTTTATATTGTTTCTTACTTCCTCAAGTAATTCCGATAAAATTCCCCCACCGTAAAGCCATGGTTTCCCTGTTTGATTAATTATATATTTCTAAAATTATGTTCTTTATAATAGACTCGAGCAGATTTTGTTCATAAAAGGATTGAGAGCAAAAAGGCGCAAATACGAAATGATTTGCGAATACGATATGACAAAAATAAACTTTCACACGTCAAGCAGTTCTGTCTGGAATGTACTGCCTGGAAGTGTGGAGGGTCTTAGATCATTATTTCAGGAGAAACAACATTGGAGACTATGGGCAACAGGAAGGAGGCTGGCAATAAATCACGGTTCTCATTTGGAGAGCCAGTACAGACTGATGGGCCAAATGGCCTCTTTCTGCGCCTTTATGTAATTCTGTCATTCAGTGAAAGCCCTTTTGTCAACCCAGTATCAAACTTACCCTGTTTCTACTCCTCAAAAATGCCTTGGAATGTTCCTATTTGATGTTGAAGGCACAAGTTGTCATTGCTAGTTGCCTATAATACTTCCACAGCCCAGCCTCAGAGCACAATGCAGGAGAAAGGAAACTGGAGGGGCAGGTTGAGCTAAATGGCTTCTTTCCACATCCTTGACCTTTTCAAGGGCCTTCATTTTGGATTTGTATTTCACACATTTAGAAAGCAAGAGAGGGAGAAACGTTCCAGTGACAATATATCAATAATATCACAAATATGACATGACCATTTCACAACCTGAAGCCCTAGCACTCCTGCCAAAGCATTCAATGTTCCTCTTTTACGATGATGAGAGGGCTTATAAGTATAACTTACATGTTATAGGTCATGTCAGTATTCAACTCCCTCAGTGGAGCTGGGAGGGCGAGATTGAAGATGACTATTGACTTTAAGTGACTAGAATGCTGCCTCTTTTACCTGGTGACAAACCTGTGTTTGCCTTTGATGGAAGGAATTTCTCTGTTCTGTCAATCCATGTCTCCATTATCGCACATTAGTGGCAGTAATAGCAGGGACCCACTATCAATTGAGTCGAACACCACGACAATACTCTATAATTTAACGCAAATTGTTCCAAAGAGTTCTAACTGCATTGTGAAAGGAGTTGGTAAAAGCATGGGAGTAAATCCTTTTCAGTGTCTCACCAAATTAATGTCGTAGGAGTCTGTGGCCACAGTCATTTCAGAGGAATACTGCATTGAGTTTGCCATCAATGTGAATCGCAAACTATCTCCTTACTTGGAGATATATTCCCCTTTCCACCATCAAAATCTTGGAAGTCTCTGCCTAAAAACTCAGTGCAATCATGTTTGCCACATGAAGAGTAGGGATTTAAGAAAAGAATCACTAGAAACAGGCAATTAATGCTAGCAATGGATATATCTCAAAGACTTTGCTTTGTGCAGAAGCAATGGCCCAGATATTTCAGAGTTGAAAACCCTATTTTACCCTGGATTAAATAATTTACACCTGCCTTTAGATGCCCTCTCTGTTGGAGATTCTAGGACAGGGACCTTCTGTTAGAAATCTGTTCAAGGAATCCAGGAGGAAAAAAAATCTTCATTAAAAACATTACCTCCTTTTTTTCACATCAGCCCATGTACCATGTTTTGGCATCGCAATGACCAGCAGCTCAGCTCAACCACTTTAACAGCTTCTGTGAAAAGGTAAGTATGTAAGGTAGATGTGGGTTTAGGGTGCCAGATGGGAGGGACAGGTAAGGAAGGTAGGGTACTGAGTGGGTGAGAGGTGCCAAGCAGGTGGGTAGGGAGGGTAAGGAAGGTAGCATACCAGATGGATAGGGGGGTGGTTAGACTGTCAAATGGCTGAGTAGGAAGGGTATTTGATAGGTAGGAAGATAAGGTACCCAGGTGGATAAGGGGGCTTGCAGTGGAAAACCGGTGTGTAGGGTCATATCAGGTGGGAAAGGAAGGTGGGTAAGGGGGATTAGAGTGCCAAATGGCTGATTGGGGGGTGTACCAGGTTGGTAAGGACAGTAGGGTACCAGGTGGGTAAGGGGGGGCTGTGTTAGAGTGTCAAGTAGGTATGCAGGAGTAGGATGCCAGATACACGAGTCGGAAGGATAGCAGGTGGGCGAGGGGTTAGGGTGCAGGAATAAATAAAGTCAATTGCTAAATGGATAAGGTGCCAGTGTGCCAGGTAATTGAAACAGTACTGATAATGGGGAGGAGGGCATTCAAGCCAGGAAAAGTCAGTTTGGGTCAGGGTTGTGTTGAATCTGCCCGCTCTCAAGATTGTCCAACAAATGTGGATTCTGTAAGCATGGTGGGGTGATGTATCGGTTCAGCTCTGGCGGAGGCCATCACTTTTGGCTATACGTATAATGTGGGCCTGAAGACCAGTTAGTTGGAGGGATGGGAGAGTGAGAAGTGTCGGTCTGATAAATGGAAGAGGAGCAGTCAAATATGGAAGGGGCCCCAGCTAGCAGATATGGGGCCGCTAGGTCTGGCCGGATAAGGTCGAGACTGGGGGCGTGGACATAATAGGGTCAGACCGATGAGGATAAAGGGGAGGTGATGTCGGGTCCGAGATCTTTAAGCCTGGAGGAGGTCATGGCTTTTGGGACTAAGATTGGTGTTAGACCACTGCAAGGGCTGGGTGTCTCCCCCGCAGGGTCACTTCAGGGGAGGGTAGTGCCAGATCTGGTCAAGGTGATTGTGGCTGAGGGATTTGGTAAAAAGTGGGCTGGGGAGAAGGTCAGTTTCATAGCTATCCAGGTGTTAGACATAATTTATAATCTTATAGCTTTTCCTGGGTAAGTACTCAGTTTAACTGAGTCGTAAACTTCCGAACTCTTCAACTTTAATGGGCTTTCTCAAATGTTCCCAGGCACTGGGGCAATTGCCCATTGAAATCTCAATTTTCCAGGCAATTCTGACAGAATCAGCTGTGCCCAGGATCACAGTGGAAGGTAATGTCACCATAATGCTACTGGAAAAAACAGGCTGCTCTCTTGTTAGAGAGAGACAACTGGGTCACCACACCTCAGGGGAGGAGCAAGGTTGAGAGGGAGAGTCCATCAATGGTAACGTCAACTTGTACAGGAATTGAACCCCATGTTTTTGGCATCACTCAGCATTAATAACCAAGCATTCAACTGAGCTAACTGAGGATTGGCTTCACTGTTCAATTCCAGCCTGCTCAGCCCCAAGAACTGTCTAGCCATTGGAACATTCATGCCATTATTTGGAGCAAAGCCAAGATTGGTGGCCGAACACTGTCTTGGCTAAAGTCTATTCAAAGCACCACAGTTAATCATAGTGAAATATCAACACAGTAGCAGAGAAATAAGTTGCAAACACAATTTTTATCATTTCCCAACGATTCCCAGTGAGACATTCAGATTTTACCATCGGGAATGAAGTTGATCATTTCTCCTGATGGTAATTTGATCTAGCATCTTAATGCCATGAACAAAAAGATAAGTTGCTGGAAAAGCTCAGCAGGCCTGGCAGCATCTGTGAGGAAAAAGTTATGGTTTACATTTCAGTTAACCAGAAGCGTTAACTCTGATTATTTTCTTCTCAGATGCTGCCAGGCCTGCTGAGCTTTTCCAGCAACTTCTGTTTTTGTTCCTGATTTAGTGTCCGCAATTCTTTCCAGTTTATTTAGCATCTTAATACCATTTTCATTGCTGAGGTCTGACTCCTTCCATGCAAACTTAAGACCATGCCCAATAAGATTCTATGATCTAGCCCCCTCAACCCTGCCCTCTCATCTCACAAGGTCATGGCTGAAGTAATCGGGGCCTTGACTCCTCTCTCCTATCTACACCCAATAAACTTCAACTCCATTGTTCATGAAGAATCAATTTCCTTCTCTTGCGGTCCTTGGAAATTTTCAACATTACAAGGATTACGAAACTTTCCACAACCCAAGGTCAGCCATATTATTCAGAGACTGCCCAGGGAAGCAAGGTACACCCACCTGTCCCTGTGTTTCACTACTATCATCTCCCTGATCTTCTTACTCAAGTTCTCCCCATGTTCCAGCTCCCCCCATTCCTCTGTTCTCCCTGTGTTCCTACTCTCTCACTCTCCTGCTTTCTCCATCATCTTGTTCTCCCCAGCTTCTACGCTCTCCATGCCACCCTACTCTCTCTCCATGCCCATACTCTCTCTGTGCTCCTGCTCTCCCTGTGCACCTTATCTCTCTCTGTTCCTACCTGTCTGACGTGCACTTATTCGTACCTGCTGCGTACCAATACGTGTGTTATCGCCTGTAACATAAGAACAAGATGTGGGTAATGGTATTGAAAGTCCCAACAGACATTTGTTATAATTGCTAATACATACAGATAGCACACTGACTGTCACATTAAGTTATTCAGTTTACAAACATGCTGATGAAAGAGTGCCGAACTGGCACTGCTGAATTTCCAAATGCTTTAACATCCAAAAAGCTGTTATCTGGTTGTTCCTCTTCATGCAGTGACTAACCTGTTCTTCCTCTCACCCAACCCCTCCTCCCACCTCAAGCTGCACCTCCATTTCCTACCTACTAACCTCATCCCACCTCCTGGCCTGTCCGTCCTCCCCAGACTGACCTATCCCCTCCCTACCTCCCTACCTACACTCACCTCTACAGGTTCCATCCCCGCCCCTTTAACTTGTCTGTCTCCTCTCCACTTATCTTCTCCTCTATCCATCTTCGGTCCGCCTTCCCCTCTCTCCCTATTTATTCCAGAACCCTCACCCTATCCCCCTCTCTGATGAAGGGTCTAGGCCTGATACGTCCTGAGATGCTACTGGGCCTGCTGTGTTCATCCAGCCTCATATTTTATTATCTTGGATTCTCCAGCATCTGCAGCTCCCATTATCTCTGATTCTAATCTCTTATATAGGTTCTTCCTCTCACCCCACTGCATCCCAAAACCTGTCTCTGCCTCCCTAACCTGTCCTTCCTCTCACCCATCCCTTCCTCCCACCCCAAGCCGCACCCCCATCTACCTACTAACCTCATCCCACCTCCTTGACCTGTCCGTCTTCCCTGGACTGACGTATCCCCTCCCTACCTCCCCACCTATTCTCTCCTCTCCACCTATCTTCTTTTCTCTCCATCTTCGGTCTGCCTCCCCCTCTCTCCCTATTTATTCCAGTTCCCTCTTCCCATCCCCCTCTCTGATGAAGGGTCTAGGCCCGAAACGTCAGCTTTTGTGCTCCTGAGATGCTGCTGGTCCTGCTGTGTTCATCCAGCCTCACACTTTGTTATCATCGCTAACCATTGTTGGAATTTGTTGCCAGGCAGGGATTTCTTCCTGACACAACAATGTTTATGTTATCTCCTGTAAAATGAAAATAATTAGATGTGGGTAGTGTGGTATTAAAATGTCCGTCAGGCATATATTACAGTTCACTACCATACATGAATATTCCATTGACAGGCATTGTCTGAGCTAACATTAAGTGATTTGATTGCAAACAGCAGCACACTTCCAGCAGCATAGTTGGCATGGTGGCTCAGCGGTTCGCTCTGCTGCCTCACAGTGCCAGGGACCTGGTTTCGACTCCACCCTCAGGCATCCATCTGTGTGGAGTTTGCACATTCTCCCTGTGACTGCGTGGGTTTCCTCCAGATGCTCTGGTTTCCTCCCACAGTGTGCAGTTTAGGAGGATTGGCCATGTTAAATTGCCCGTAGTGCCCATGGATATTTGGGTTAAGTGGAGGTTAGGCATGGGAAAATGTAGGGGATTGGGTCTGGGTGGGATGCCCTTCAGAGGGGTGGTGTGGACTTGTTGGGCTGAATGGCCCGCTTCCACAGTGTAGGGATTCTATGATATCTAAGTCAAGCTTTAAGTGGTCCTAGTTAAGATGGCGTCTGAGACCCTTATTCCCTCAGCTCACCTACAATGATGATATCATGACCCTGTCTCTTAAATACTTCATAGAACTCTGCTGTCCCTCGTTCTTGCTCCCTTTGTTCTCCTGGTCTTTCCAGCTGCCTGCTTTCTCCAGACCCCTGTTTTCTATATGCCCCTGTTCCATTATATTCCTGCTGTCTCTCTCTCTCTCTGTACTGATAAAGTTAAAACATCTTGAAATGAGAGCCAGTCTCTTCTGTTGACTATTCAGACTATTTCAGTAATATTTGTCCATAATTATTTGTCTTAGAATTTTTATTGAAACAATGTTTACATGAAGCGTTGTTATATTATGAGCAACGCATATTTTTCTAGTTTAGCTGTTTTGTCTGTAATACCCGTCAACTTGAAATACAAATAGAGGGGAGGAGGAAAGCGTACTCGTGCTATTGTCAGAACATTAATCCAGAAACTCAGGTAATATCCGGAGGTGATAGTAGGAATCTATCTGAAGATAGTAGAAAATCTGAAGAAGGGCCCAAACCCAAAATGTCAGCTTCCCTGTTCCTCTGGTGCTGCTTGTGTTCCTCCAGCCCCACAATTTGTTGTCTCATAATCTCAGGAGAAATTGGGTTTGCAATCCCTTCACAATCCCTGGCAGATGGTGGAATTTGAAGTCAATAAAAATCTGGAATTCAGAACCTAATGATGACCACAAATCCATTGTCGATTGTTGGGAAAAACCCATCGGGTTCGCTAATGACCTTTGGGGAAGGAAACTGCCATCCTTATCTGGTCTGCCCTACATGTAACTCCAGATCCACAGCAATATGGTTGACTCTTAATGACACAGGGCAATTAGGGATGGATAATAAAGCTGGCCTAGCCATGACACCCTCATCATGTGGATAAATAAATAAAGCAAAAAAATTTAACCACGTGTATTTTTTGGACAAATTAAACTTTGGGCAATATCCAGAGTGCAGAAAGTTTAAATTCTGACTTTGGAAAGCACAGGTCAAAAGTAATCCTGTGTTGTGTTCAAATAATCTTTGGAAAAGCAGAGCTATTTGGGAAGTGATAACATAACCTTGGTACTTTTGCCAGACCAGCCAATGGAAGGAACATGGGATGCACATTGCCTCGCGATAGCTCTTTGTCTATGAGTTTCAGTTTTGCCACAGACTGGGGAGTAGTTCAGGTGGGAAGACAGCTCCAGAACCCTGTAATATAGACAACTCCCTCTTTTTCTCTCTCTTCCTTTCTTTCTCTCCTCTGGAAAAGAAAATCCTTTTCACTGGTGGAAAGGGTTGGAACGAAGGGATAACACAGTGTGGGGCTGGAGGAACACAGCAGGCCAGGCAGCAGCAGAGGAACAAAAAAGCTGACATTTCGGGTCGGGACCCTCCTTCAGAAATGACAACTTCCCTGGTCCTCTGATGCAGCCTGGCCTGCTGCGTTCCTCCAGCTCCACACTGTGTTATCTCTGACTCTAGCATCTACAGTTCTTGCCTATCTCTGCAAGGAAGGGATGCTGTCTCTCTCTCCTTCTCTCTGTGTGAGTAAATGAGAGTAGTCAAAACCTCAGAAAACTGACCTGCTAACTTAATAGATGACCTGGTTCTAAGTGACCAGCTACCCGAACTGAAGTTCTTTCATTATCCTGTGACTGGCAGCAACATGATCTTGTTGATTTGATTTTGATTTTATTGCTACATGTATTTTACAATAAGAATACAATAAAAGACAGTGAAAAACTTTCATTTGACACCAAGGTAAGGTGCCATTTTGCATAATTTAAGAGTAGGGAAAGAAAAGAAAGATATAGCTCGAAAAGCATCCATCCATCCTGAGCCAGCTCATCAATGTCAATGATGCCTGCACGGCCATCCCTCTGTAACCACCCCACTTCCGCCTAACCGGACCCAACCAACACTGTAGTCACCGATCCTCAGGCGTTCTCTTTGCCGCTGGGCCCATACTTCACCACCAGCGCCTTGCTGCCTGTGCAGAACCAACCAACTTCAGCATCGTGTCTCTCACCGATGTCACCACGGTGCCCTTCCGCCACTGCTCCACCAGCGCCAAACCCAACCAACAACGAAGCCACCAATCCTCAGGCCCCATCAGTTGCCTCTGAGCCTGCCTTGCCCTTGCTGCTTCCAGAAACTGTGTTTGACAGATACAGAAAGAACTGTGTGAAAGACACCACATTCTCAACCTGTGTTTTGCACATTTTAAGCACAAAGCTTTCCTTTCGACTTTCTCCCCGCCTCATAATGAATCTGCAGCTCTATCTTTCCCACCTTGCCCTGTCAATGTACAAACTAGTACATATTTGGGTTTATAGGCGATATCATTTGTCTGACTAGTCGTGATTAATCATTTATTTTGGAACTTGTTAAAGACTAAGTTTAGTCATGATAAATAAGTTTTGCGGCCATTGATGAAATCAGGTTGGATTCTCTGTTCTTGCCCTCGATAATGAGAAAAGTAGAGCAAGTTAACCATGTTGGGGGTGGAATAGGATATTTATACTATTTGAATATCTTGTGGAGAAATGGAGATTAATAGGCAACACGTTCCTCCCATCACATTGTCGCTACATATAAATAATGTCAGTAGAAGTAAATGGGATTGGTTAGCACAGTTGGCTAGATGGCTGGTCTCTGATGCTGACTGGCATCAACAATAACTTAGGTTTCATTAGAGTTCAAGAGACATGAAATTATGCTCCAGCTATAAAAATGCCTGGTTCGACCACATCTGGAGTATTGTGCCCAGTTCTGGTCACCTCATTACAGGAAAGATGTGGAAGCATTGGAAAACGTGCAGAGGAGATTTACCAGGATGTTGCCTGGAATGGAGGGAAGGTCTTGCGAGGAAAGGTTCAGAGAGCTGGGGCTTTTCTCTTTGGAACGACGAAGGATGAGAAGTGACCTGATAGAGGTGTACAAAATGATCAGATGTATAGATAAAGTAAACAGCCAGAGACTTTTTCCTCGGGTGAAGGTAGCTATTATGAGGGGGAATAGTTTTAAAGTGTGTGGCGGTAGATATAGTGGAGACATCAGAGGTAGGTTCTTTACTCAGAGGGTGGTAGGGGCGTGGAATGAATTGCCGGAGAGGGTAGTGGAGTCAGCCTTATTAGGGGCATTTAAGCGACTATTAGATAGGCATATGGATGGTGGAATAAGGTAGGGGTGGAGGTGAGATAGGCCTTAGGTTTAGGGTAAACGTTCGGCACAACACCATGGGCCAAAGGGCTGTGCTGTGCTGAACAGTTCTACATTCTATATTCCATGTTAACAGTGTAGGTACAGTTCCCCACTGGCTGGGGTTACCCTGAAGGGCTCTATTATTGAACTCTCCTCACCTGAAACAAAGTGACTCTCGGGATAAACCATCACCAATCCTCTCTCCCTCTCTGCCTTTCCAATGAGACACGGTCTATAAATGCTTGTTAGCCAGTGAACTAACCTATCCAGAAAAGTGTAAGGTAACAGGACACAAGAACCTAATGTAAACAAAGAACTGTGGGTGCTGGAGATCTGAAACAAAAACAGAAAGTGCTGGCAAAGCTCAGCAGGCCTGGCAGCATCTGTGGGAAGAAAGCAGAGTTAATGTTTCAAGTCTAGTAACTCTTCATCAGAACTCAATGCAAGAACCCTGGGGAAGTTGCAAAGTAGATTTGCCTGAGTGGGTCCGGCCATGAGGATAAAGTGAAGAAATTCCCAGGGGCAAGAGGCTCTGGGGAAGTTTTATTGAGGTTTCCAAAGTTCTAAACAGGCTGAACATTCAAGATGGTGCAGCCATTTCTGCTCATTAAAGAAACAAGAGAAAGTGGACAGAGATTTAAGGTGGTAAGCAAATAAGTCAAGGTTGATGTGAGGAGAAACCTTCTCACACATTGTGTCATTCATGCATGGAATGCACTGCCTGGAAATGGGGTGGGGGCAGGGTCAATTAAGGCACTCAAGAGGGTAATGGATGGTTATTTGGATTGAAATGGTATGCAGTAATGGTGAAAAGGCTAGAGATGGGCACTAGGTTGTAGGACACATTGAGCCAAATGGCCTCTGCCTGCTCTGTATTAATTCTACAATTCTGAGAGGAGGAATTCTAGTGACAGGGTTAGTTTGTGGATTGTTTCCCTTGGAACAAAGAAGATTGAGGGCGGTACTTGCTCGATGTGCTCGAGGTGTTGACATGGCTAGATGAAATGGATAAAGGGAACCCAATTGTGGTTCAAAAACACATTTAAGGTACTGAGTATGAGTCACAGGAGGAATGTTGTGTAATGTGTATGGTAACATCTGAGGGGTTCCTGCCCACTAGAAAGTGGAAGAAGAGACAAATGATTCTCCAATAATCTTTAAATGATTTCAAAAGGAAATTGGATGAAAAGTTGATGGCTACAGGAATACAGGAATGAAGTAGACAAATGAGATTTACTGGATTGGTCTACAGACGTCCAGCATAGGAATATAGGAGCAAGGTGGGCCACTCAGCCCCTCAAGCCTGCTCCACCATTCTATATCATACCTGATCATTTGCCTCAGCACTCTATTTCAACATTATCCTCATATCCCTTGATGCCATTTGTAACTCCATCTCTCCCTTAAACCTACTTAATGGTTCAGTTTCTCCAAAGATTTCTTTGTGTGAAGACTTCTCCGTGTGAAAAAGTTCCACTGCATTCCCACTATGCCAAACATTTCCTTACTAGGCATGGAGACCAGAGCTCACAGAATACACCAGGTGTGAGCTCACCAGTGTTGTACAAAAATCAAACCAAGTCTTCTTTGCTCCTTCACCCTAATCTCCTTGCAATGAAGGCTAACCTGCCATTTGCCTTCCAAACTGTCTGCTGCATGGACTTGCTGTGCCAAATTCATAGAATCCCAACAGTGTGGAAGCAGATCATCCAGCCCAACAAACCCTCACCGATGCTCTGAAAAACATCCCATCCAGACCCACCGCCAAGCCCATACCTGCATTTCCCACCTAGCCCACACGTCCCTGGATGTTATCAGCAATTTCCCATGGCCAATCCACCTAACCTGCAGATCTTTGGACAATAGGGAGAAACCGGAGCACCCAGAGGAAACTGGAGCATACAGACACAGGGAGAATGTGTAAACTCCTCACTGACAGATAGTCACTGCTTCCCTGGCACTTTGAGACAGCTATGTTAACCGTTATGCCACCATGCCACCTCCTGTGCTGTAACACTTTTGTGACAAACCCTAGGTAGTAACTGCTTGTAATCTCTATTTGGTTTACCTCTCAGTGCCTGTTTGTGACAATCTACATTATATGCCTTTATTTTGGCACACAGTTTATTAATAATGTCAGTTTGGGGGCTGATGATCTCAGCTAGCTGGATGGTGAAATTGTGACGCAGAGTGACACCAACAGTGAGGGTTTAAATCCTGCATGAGCTGAGGTTACCATGAAGGACTGTCATTCTCAGTCCTCAGATCAAGCCACCACCATTCATCTCTCTCTCCATTGAGAGAGCAGCACTATGGCAACTTCATTTTTATATTCTATGCACAGCATAAGTACTACGATATAGTCAGCATATTCACTTCACAAAGTCACATTATTATTTTTGTCTTATTTATATGTGGGATGTTGATGTGGTTGGCTGGCCAGCATTTATTGCCCATCCCTATTTGCCCTTGAGAAGGTCGGGGTGCACTGCATTCTTGAATCGCTGCAGTCCATGTGCTCTGGGTTGACCCACAATGCTGTTAGGGAGGGAATTCCAGGATTTTCTCCCAGCGACACTGAAGGAACAGCGATATATTTCCAAGTCAGTTGGCTTGGAAGGGAACTTGGAAGGGGTGATGTTCCCATGTATCTGCTGCCCTCGCCCTTCTAGATGGAAGTAGCCGTGGGTTTGGAAGGTGCTGTCTGAGGATCTTTGGTGAATTTCTGCAGTGCCCCTGGTAGATAGAACACATTGCTGTGACTGAGCATTGGTGATTGAGGAAGTGGATGTTTAAGGATGTGGTGCCAGTGAAACAGGTTACTTTATCGAATTGAATTTAATTAGCTTTATTGTCACATATACTCAAATGAGTGCAGTGAAAAGTTTACATATCATCACATTATAGCACCATCTTAGCTACAGCAGTACCTAGGCACAGGTTCTTAAGAGGAAATTGTTATAGGGAAAGAAATCGAAAAATAAAGAAATAACAAGTTCAGATTAACAGAGGTAGTACGAACTGCCAATACTGGAGTCAAAGATAACACAGTGTGGAGCTGGAGGAACACAGCAGGCCAGGCAGCATCAGAGAAGCAGGAACGTTGATGATTCGGATCGGGACCCTTCTTCAGTCTTTGCATCCAGTCCACATCAAGGGAGACTTCACTGCCTTGCGCTGCCTACTGCGGATCCTTTAGGCACCATCTCTTTGCTGCTGGGGCCCATCTCATTGATGCCGGCGAACACACACTTGTCTCACAACCAGGAGTCCCTGGCTCCGCTGCTGCCTCAATAAAGCCAGGACACCCCATTGGGCGGTGTCACGCTTGTTGAGTGTTGTTGGGGCTGCACCCATCCAGGCAAGTGGGGGGTATTCCATCACACTCCTGACTTGTTCCTTGTAGATGGGGAACAGGCTGTGGGGAGCCGGGACATACTCACTGCAGTATTCCTAACCTCTGATCTACCATTGTAGACACTGTGTTTATGGGGCAAGTTCACTTCAATTTCTGGTTAATGGCAACCCCCAGGATATTAATGGTGAAGGATTCAGTGATTGCAGCACCATTGAACATAAAGGAATGATGTTTAGGAAGTCCTTTATTAGAGATGGTCAGTGTATTTATTTGGTCTAAATGTTACTTTATTGTGGTGATATGATATCAGTATGGTGCAGAAGGAGATCTTTCAGCCCATCGTACCTGTACTGGTTCTACTATCTAGGGCCAATCTCCTGCCTTTTTCCAAAACATCTGCACAGCATTTCTATCAAAATAACAATCCAATGTCTTTTTGGATATCTCAATTTATCCTGCCCCCACAACATTTTCATTTCTCCTCATTACAAAGAAGGGTCTAGGCCTGAAACGTCAGCTTTCCTGCTCCTCTGATGTTGCTTGGCCTGCTGTGTTCATCCAGCTCTACACCTTGTTATCTCAGATTCTCCAGCATCTGCAGTTCCTACTATCTCAGCAAGAGAAAAGCAGACTTTTAGAACAAGGAAAAAAAATCAGCAATGTCTGAAACAGTCAGGATTGATCAGGAACAAACTAGAGAAATTTTCAAAAAGTGCTGTGTTGTATAAAGGGACAATTAAAGTCAAAGAGAACCGAGTGTCAATAATCATAGAGTCACATAGAATGGAAACTGATTCCTTGGTCCAACCAATCCGCACTGACCATAATCTCTAAGTAAACTAGTCCCACCTACCTGTGCTTGACCCACATCCCTCCCTTTAACTCAAACCTTCCATTCCCAGCAACATCTCTGGTCATTGAAAATAGATTCATTATGATTTTTATTTCATGTGCTCCCGTCAACTGGCCCCATGATTGAGCATATGCTACTCCCTCCCCGTCACATGATGGAGCTAAACCATTTAAGGCACAGTGGTTGTGAAAACTTCCAAGAGCAGGTTTCTTCAAAAAAAATCAGTTTGGAAGAAAATGGACTTCAATTGGAAATGTGTTGAACCTCTCCTGGAACTAACAGCAGGTTCCCTCCAATAAATCTTCAATAATATTAATGTGACAATCATTAATCTTCCTATACAAATGTCAAGGATGTGAAGCTCACTAACTGCCAATGGCTAAATAAAATCATTGAAGATTGATCAAACTACCCTACCCCCAATGCGCATGCACGCACACACCCACACACACACACAAACGCGCGCACACACAGACAAGCACACGCACAGACATGCACACATACACACACAGACACGCACACGCACAGACACACACACACACACACACACACAGAGACACACGCACATACACACACGCACACACAGACACACACATGCACACACACACACACACACACACACAGACGCACACACACGCACAAACACAGACACACACAGACACAGACATGTGCACGCACACATGCACACACTCACACACATGCAATCACAGACACACACGCGCACAAACACACAGACGCACACAAGGACATGTGCACACACACACACACACACACATGCACACTCGCACACACACACACATGCACACACACACACATACACACACACACACACACACACACACTGTAGTTGGTATAGATCGCAGGGAGAAATGATGAGACTATAATCTAATATTGGGGGCTCAAGTTAGCCTGATAAACCACTTTCCTTTTGTGGCTAATGAAACTTATTTGAACAACATGATGAGAGTACTGTGTTGCATTCACACCCAGTTATCCATCAATACATTAAAATAAACAAAAGGGTCCTTTCATCTTCCACACTGGCATCGTTGCTGATTCTGTCAACAACTTAATTATTACACATTATTGTATTAAATCTGCTCATTGTCCTTTCTGTCCCGATCAGAAACCAAGATGGAATAATTCAGAAAGAATTCACACTCTCCTTCAATGACAACAACAGTTCACATTTATCTTCAGCAAGGCATTTGATAAGGTTCCCCAAGGTAGGCTCATTCAGAAGGTCAGGAGGAATGGGATACAGGGGAACTTAGCTGTCTGGATACAGAATTGGCTGGCCAACAGAAGACAGCGAGTGGTAGTAGAAGGAAAATATTCTGCCTGGAAGTCAGTGGTGAGTGGGGTTCCACTGGGCTCTGTCCTTGGGCCTCTACAGTTTGTAATTTTTATTAATGACTCGGATGAGGGGATTGAAGGATGCGTCAGCAAGTTTGCAGACGACACAAAGGTTGGAGGTGTCGTTGACAGTATAGAGGGCTGTTGAAGGCTGCAGCGGGACATTGACAGGATGCAGAGATGGGCTGAGAGGTGGCAGATGGAGTTCTACCTGGATAAATGCGAGGTGATGCATTTTGGAAGGTCGAATTTGAAAGCTGAGTACAGGATTAAGGATAGGATTCTTGGCAGTGTGGAGGAACAGAGGGATCTTGGTGTGCAGATACATAGATCCCTTAAAATGGCCACCCAAGTGGACAGGGTTGTTAAGAAAGCATATGGTGTTTTGGCTTTCATTAACAGGGGGATTGAGTTTAAGAGTCGTGAGATCTTGTTGCAGCTCTATAAAACCTTGGTTGACCACACTTGGAATACTGCGTCCAGTTCTGGTCACCCCATTATAGGAAAGATGTGGATGCTTTGGAGAGGGTTCAGAGGAGGTTTACCAGGATGCTGCCTGGACTGGAGGGCTTAGCTTATGAAGAGAGGTTGACTGAGCTTGGACTTTTTTCATTGGAGAAAAGGAGGAGGAGAGGGGACCTAATTGAGGTATACAAGATAATGAGAGGCATAGATAGAGTTGATAGCCAGAGACTATTTCCCAGGGCAGAAAAGGCTAACACGAGGGGTCATAGTTTTAAGCTGGTTGGAGGAAAGTATAGAGGGGATGTCAGAGGCGGGTTCTTTACACAGAGAGTTGTGAGAGCATGGAATGCGTTGCCAGCAGCATTTGTGGAAGCAAGGTCATTGGGGACATTTAAGAGACTGCTGGACATGCATATGGTCACAGAAATTTGAGGGTGCATACATGAGGATCAATGGTCGGCACAATATCGTGGGCTGAAGAGCCTGTTCTGTGCTGTACTGTTCTATGTTCTATGTTCTATGTTCTATGTTCTGTGTTCTATGTTCTATCTATAGCACCTGCGTCAGAATGAACGCCCCGAGGCACTTCAGGGGAGTGCCACAGGATAAAATTTGACACTGGGCCACATAAGGAGATATGAGATCAGAGGACCAAAACCTGGGGTGGGTTATAAAGCACTTTCTGAAGGAGGAAAGTGAAGGCTTAAGACAATTTGGTCCATTGAGTCTGCTCAGCTATTTGATCATGGCTGATAGGTTTCTCAACCCCATTCCCTTGCCTTCTTCCTACAACCTCTGATCCCCTTACTCATCCAGAACCTCATCTGTCTCTGTCTTAAATACACTCCAGGCCAAGATATTTAGGGAGCAAATTGCAGCGTCTAAAATCTTGACAGCTAAAGGCAAAACTGCGAATGCTGGAGTGATCAAAATCAGGGGCTAGCCAAGTTCAGAAATAGAGAATAAAAGACCAAAAGAACTGCCGATGCTGTAAATCAGGAGCAAAAATAAAGTTGCTGGAAAAGCTCAGCAGGCCTGGCAGCATCTGTGAAGGAGTTAACGTTTCGGGTCCGGTCACCCTTCCTGAGTTCTGAGGAAGGGTCACCAGACCCGAAACGTTAACTCAGAAATTGAGGAGCCCAGAGACCCTGTAGGACTGTGGGGTGATGGTGAGATAATACAGAGGTAGGGATGCACTTGAAAACAAGAATGTGAACTTTAAAATCGAGATGCTGTTTAACCAGGTTCAAGGGCAGTGATAGTGGATGAACAGGGGTCTGCCTCAGTTAGGACTGGGAGAGCAGAGAATTGGATGACCTCTTCACAATGAACAGATAGAACATAGAACAGTACAGACCCTTCAGGCCACGATGTTTTCCTATTACCCTATTCTAAGATCAAAACTACTCTGCATTCCCTACATTTTATTTTCATCCATGTGCCTATCTAAGAGTTGCTTAAATGTCCCTCATGTAACTGACTCTAATGCAACCACTGGCTGTGCATTTCACACGCCCACCACTCTATACGTAAAGAACCTACCTCTGAGATCTCCTCTATACCTTCCTCCAATCTCCTTAAAATTATGCCCTCTTGTAATAGTCAATTCCACCCTGGGAAAAAGCCTCTGGGTATCCACTCTATCTAGGCCTTATTATCTTGTACACCTCTATCAATTCACCTCTCATCACTTCTTCGCTCCAATGAGAAAAACCCTAGCTTCCTCAAACTTTCCTCATAAGTCCTACCCTCCAGACAAGGCAGCATCCTGGTAAATTTCCTCAGCACCCTCTCTAAAGCTTCAACATCCTTCCTATAACGAGGTGACCAGAACGGAACACAATATTCAAGTGTGCTCTAACCAGGGTTTTGTAGAGATGCAGCATAACCTCGCAACTCTTAAATTCAATCCCACTGCCAATGAAAGCCAACACACCATACGCCTTCTTTACAACCCTATCAACTTGGACCGCAGCTTTGAGGGATCTACGGACATGGACTTCAAGATCCCTCTGTTCCTCCACACTACCAAGAATCCTGCCGTTAACTCTGTATTCTGCATTCAAATTCAACCTTCCAAAGTGAATCACTTCACACTTTTCCAAGTTGAATTCCATTTTCCACTTCTTTGCCCAGCTCTGTATCCTGTCAATGTCCCATTGCAACCTCCAACAGCCCTCCACACGATCCACAACTCCACCAAACTTCCTGTCATCGGCAAACTTACTAACCCACCACTCCACTTCCACATCCAAGTCATTGATAAAGATCACAAAAAGAAGAGGTCCCAGAACAGATCCCTGCAGAACACTGATCACTCAGCTTCAAGCTGAATACTTTCCATCTACTACCACCCTGTGTGTTCTACTGGACAGCCAATTCTACATCTAGACAGCCAAATTTCCCTGAATCTCATGCCTCCTTACTTTCTGAATGAGCCTACCATGGGGAACCTTATCAAACGACTTGCTGAAATGCATACACCAGATCCACTGCTCAACCTTCATCAATGTGTTTTGTCACATCCTCAAAGAATTATATAAGTCTTGTGAGGCATGGCCTGCCTCTCACAAAGCCTTGCTGACTATTCCCAATCAAACTGTGCTTTTACAAATAATAGAACATAGAACATAGAACATAGAACAGTACAGCACAGAACAGGCCCTTCAGCCCACAATGTTGTGCCGACCATTGATCCTCATGGATGCACCCTCAAATTTCTGTGACCATATGCATGTCCAGCAGTCTCTTAAATGACCCCAATGACCTTGCTTCCACAACTGCTGCTGGCAACGCATTCCATGCTCTCACAACTCTCTGCGTAAAGAACCTGCCTCTGACATCCCCTCTATACTTTCCACCAACCAGCTTAAAACTATGACCCCTCGTGCTAGCCATTTCTGCCCTGGGAAATAGTCTCTGGCTATCGACTCTATAAAATAATCATAAACACTATCTCTCAGAATCCTCTCCAAAAATTTGCCCACCACAGAAGTAACACGAGAACGGATGGAAACAAGAAATTCTGTAGCTGCAGGCTCTCTGTGAAGGTTTGTTATTGCGTATCGTTGGATTTTCAGTGCAGACTGCTTTTATATTATTCTTGCACAATATTTAATATTCACACACACACACACACACACACACACACACACACACACACACACACACACACATGCAAACACACGCACGCAAACACACACGCGCACGCATGCAAACACACACACGCATGCATGCACACAAACACATGCACGCAGGCAAACACACATGCACGCAAACACACACACATACACACACACACACAAACACACACACGCACACACACAAACACACACACACACATACACACACACACATACACACACGCACACACACACACACACACACACGCGTGCACACACACGCACACACACACATACACACACACGCGCGCGCACACACACACACAAACACACACACGCGCACACACACACACATACACACACACACACGCGCAAACACACACGCGCAAGCACGCAAACATGCACGCGCACGTACACAAACACACACACACATGCATGCACGCAAACACACGCACGCACGCAAACACACATGCATGCACGCAAACACACACACACGCGCACACACACGCAAACACACACGCATGCACGCAAACAAACACACATACACACACACACACGCGCGCGCACACACACACACACACACACATACACACACACACACACAGATGTTTGCTCGGATAGTAATAGTGAGCACGGATATGGGGTAAAGGCAGGAGATTGGTACTCGGTAATAGAGCCAATGTAATGAGCTGAGTGGCCTCCCTCATCATAATAATTTAGTAAATCTGCCTGCTTTATCGCTCAATTAACATCAGAAGAACAGGTCAGCTGGCCAGTATAACATTGCTGTTTGTCAGAGTTCGCGTGTACATATTGGTTGCTTCATTTCCAATATGACACTTCCAATGTACTTTATTTGTCGGAGAGTTAATGGAATCCTAGCTGGACAGTGAGTTAGAAACCAAGCCTGCTCTTGTTTGTGGACAGATTATATTGACTTGCTCAGTCTCACAGCTCTATTCCCACACACTGGTACCATAGCATCACCTGTTTTTATATTTGTTCAAAGATAATTAATATCCACCACTGGTTTCTCTTAACTTTAATAACATGATGAACAATCCCCAACAAAGTGATTGACCAAATATTAATGCCAAGTGTTTGTGAATGCCCCAAGGTTGTAAATAGTGCTGGCAAACCTGTAGTTTTCCAATTGCTCATCCGATCTTTCCCTTTCAAGTCTTTATCCAATTCATTTTTGTTAAATTCTGACCTTTCAAGTGGTGCGCAAGACGCAACCTTATGTTCAGAACAAGTATATCTCCCACACTCATTCTTTTGTCAGTTTTTCTTTGAAAGTATCTCACACAGGGACTGATTAATCAATCATGACTGCAATGGTTCTCTAAAAGATAGATGCAGTTCCTCCCACTCTCTCTGCTCTTTCCTTGTACCTTTTCTGGCATATTCATGGATGTAGAGTACAATGATTCAGACAATCTCCAGCGAGAGGGAGAGAGAGAGCGAGAGAAACCAGCATAAAGCAAAAAAAAACACTGCCCATAATGAGATGCTAATTGTCAAGCGTGATTGCATAAGCCATTTTAAATGTCAGTGTAGCTCAGTTGGTAGCACTCTTGTTTCTGAGTCAGAACATTTGTGGAGTTCAGAGCTACCCAAGTGCCTTACACATGTCACCCCAGCTGATACTTCAGTAAGAGCAGTGTTACAGATTTACCATCATACCAATAGATGTTAAAGTAAGGCCTCGTGTACCATCGTTTTATACAGAACTGAAGAGATCTTTTGGCCCATCAGGTCCTTGCTGAGTGACCTACACTTCTCATTGCCTTCCCTGCATTTGTCTAGCAGAGGCAATGGCCCAGTGGCATTATTAAAGGACTGTTAATCCAGAGAATCAGGTAATATCCTGTGGACCTGGGTTCAAATCCTGTCACAGCAGCTGGTGGAATTTGAATTCAATGAATATCTGGAATTAAGGATCTAATGATGACCATGAATTAATTGCCGATTGTCTGGAAAAACCTATCTGGTTCACTAATGTCCTTTAGGGAAGGAAACTACCATCCTTACCTGGTCTGGCCTACATGTGACTCCAGACCCACAGCAATATGGTTGATGCTTAACTGCCCTCTGGGAAATTAGGGATGGACAATAAATGCTGCCTGGTCAGCGACTCCCTTACCCTGAATAAAGGAAAGAAGATATTATTTTCTTTTATACTCTCTCTTCTCATTTTATTTTGCCTGTCTTCTGGTTTAGTTTGCTTACTTCTTGGTGAAGAGCTCTGTCAGGGCAATAGCATCAGTACCAACGGTGAGTTGTCCCAGAAGTACAGATTCGGGTGGGCCTTGCAGGTAGGGCTCACGGCTGCTGCCACTGAAGCTCACAAAATGCGAAAGGTAAGAGAGAACCTTAGAAAGGAAGGAAAAGTAAAAAAGAAGATGAAAAGTGCAAAGGGGAAATGGATGGGGGAAAGCAGCAAACGAGCAAGGGCCTGAGTGCTACAGTCCCACCACTGCCACCTTCCTGAATAGAATCGCGAATTGGGCTATGGGCTTCACACGACCGCAGTCCTGTATTCACTCAGAGAGTTAGGGAGCTGGCAAAGCCGTGGTAAATACTGTAATGTTAAATCAGACAAGCACATGAGCAAAGAATGGAAGAATATGGACCATGGGCAGGAAGCAGGGATTAGTTTAACTTGTCATCATGTGGGCTGAAAGGCCTGCTCCTACGTCCCGTGTTTTAAATTGTCCACTTTGGCAGGAAGAGTACAAAAGAGCATATTATTTAAATAGTGAAAGATTGCAGAGCTCTGAGGGGCCCAAGTCTTTGTGATTTGTCCATGGGATATGGGCATCACATTGAGCAACATTCCCTAATTGCTCAGTTAGGAGTCAGCCACATTTCTGTGGCTTTGGAATCATAGGGCAGCTAAAGATGTCAGATTTCCCTCCTTCATGTGTGAACCAGACAGTTTCTTGCCAACAACAATATTGGCTACATGGCCACCAAGGGACTCTCATTCACATCTTTGTTCATTAAATAACAACTTCACCATCTGCCATAGTGAGACTGTGGGAATGCCATAAACAACAAATCACCTTCCAAGCCACTCACCATCCTGACTTGGAAACAAATTGCCATTCCTTTAGTGTCACTGGGTTAAAAACCTGGAAAGTCCTCCCTATGTATATATAACCATTGAATCCCTACAATTTGGAAGCAGGCCATTCAGCCCATCAAATCCACACCGACCCCTTCAAAGAGCATCCCACCCAAACCCACACTCCACATTATCCCTATAACTGTGCATCTCCCATGGCTAGTTCACCTAACCTACACAGACCTGGTCACTTTGGGCAATTTAACATGGCCGATCCACTCAACCAGCACATCTTTGGACTTCGAGAGGAAACCCATGCAGGCCCAGGGAGAATGGGCAAACTCTACACAGAAAGTCACCTGAGGCTGGAATCAACCTTGTGTCCCTGATGCTTGGAGGCGGCAGCGATAACCACTGAGTCACCATGCCATCCATGGACTGCAGTAACTCAAGAAGGCAGCTCACCACTAAATGCTCAAGGGGCAGCTTGGCTTGAGCAATAATCTCTGGCCCAGCCAGTGATGCCCATGTCCCATGAATGAATATTAAAAGAAGATTCAAACCGGAGTCCCCAGAACATTAGCTTGGGGTTCTGCAATACCAGTCTCATGATATTACCACAGCACCATCGCCTCCATTAGTGAATGAAATTTACAAGGTCAATACATTGGTAGACTAAGTGATTGGGAAAGTATGTTTACTGTAAAAGCAATTATATCCAAGTATAGGGAGATTATGCTTCAAATATACAGGATACTGGTGAGAAGGCATTTGAAGTATTGTGCCCAGTACTTAAGGATGTAAACTTTGGTGTTGGAAGCAATTCACAGAAGGCACACTTCTCATAGAAACATTAGATTATGATGGCCGTGGACAGGGCGAATCAAAAGATGCTATTTCCTTTGGCCATAGGGTCAATAACAATAATATTAAAGTGAAAAGCAGATGGTTTGGAGGGGATTTGAGACGAGAGGGACTTGTGGGGTAGTGGCATATTTTTGGCAGTACAAACATAATGGGTTGATGAGCCTCTTCGGTGCTGTATGATTCTGTAGCTCTAGCCTTAGACCTGGAACATGTACAGGTTTCAAAATGAGGGGTCACCTTCCTAAGACAGAGAAGTGGACATTTTTACTTTACTCACACAGGATCAGGAGTCTGAGGAACTCTCTTCTTCAAAAAAGTGATGGAAGCTGAATCTTTGAATACTTGTTAAGGCAGAGGTGGATAGTTTCTTAGATGAAACTAAAGAACTATGAACACCGGGGACCCTAATCACAGAAAAAGCAGAAATCGCTGGAGAAGCTCTGCAGGTCTGGCAGCATCTGCACAGAGAGAAAGCGGAGTCAACATTTCAAGCCCACTGACCCTCCTCCAGAAAAAGGCTGATTCTGAAGAAAAATCACTGGATTCATAACACTAACTGTGTTTCTCTGCTCCACAGCTTTGGAATTTAAAATCATTGGAATTTAGATGTGAAACAATAAAATTTAATATTTGTCCAACACTGTATCTCAACAGTCCAAAGAATGAATTAATATGACTTAAAATATGGAGCCTGATCATGCAATGACCCTAATTTGATGCTAAATATATTATTTTGCTCTAGTCTTTCAATTATCTTTACTTTTCATCCTTGGAGAAATTATTGCTTGCAAAATTAGAGTGGCACGGTGGCTCAGTGATTAACACTGCGGCCTCAGCAACACCAGGAATCCAGGCTCAATCTCAGCCTCGGGTGGCTGTCTGTTTGGAGTTTGTGCATTCTCCCCATCTGCCTGTAAGGGTTTCCTCCAGGTGCGCTGGATTCCTCCTACAGTCCAAACGATGTGCAGCATTGGCTGTTCTAAATTGCCCATAGTGTTCAGGGATGTGTAAGTTTAGTTGAGTTATAGGGGAAATGGGTCTGGGTGGGATTTCCTAAGGGTCAGGGTGGACTTGTTGGGCTGAAGGGCTTATGTCCACACCGTAGAGGTTCTATGATGATGAAATCTAAACCAATTCAGCCTTTGGCATAAGGAAAGGTGATATTAAATAAATCAAGCTTTCATGAAACTAATTTAATTGAAGTAGGTTGGTCCATTTTGCTTCCTCCTGTGTGCTAAAAGTCCACAATTGTATGAAAAATGATTTGCATTTACATAGCACCTGACAGCCATATTACTTCCCATGTCTGGATGAGTGCAGCTCCAACATTGCTTTAAGAGTGTTTCAGCACCATCCAAGGTAAAGCATCCAAACTGATTCACACCGCATCTACAACCCTCACTGTTCCGAGTAGAGTCGCACAGCATGGAAACAGACCCTTCAGTCCAACCAGTCCATGCCAATCATAATTCCAAACTAAACTAGTCCCACCTGCCTGTACTTGGCCCATATCCCTCTAAGCCTTTCTTATTCCTGAACTTATCCAAATGTCTTTTAAACGTTGTAGCTGTACCTGCATCCTCCACTTCCTCATTTCACACACAAATCTTTCACCATGCATAAAAGTTGCCCCCATGTCTTTTTTAAATCTTTCTTCTCGCACCTTAAAAATGTGCCCCATAATCTTGAAATCCTCACCCTAGGGAAAAGACAACTGCTATTCACCTTATTTCTCCCCCTCATGATTTTATAAACCTCTATAAGGTCACCCCTCAACCTCCTACATTCAGGTGATAAAGTCCCAGCCTACTTTTATATTTCAAACCCTCCATTCCCAATAACATCCTAGTAAATCTTTTCTGAACCCTCTCCAGCTTATTAATACCCTTCCAATGACACGGCAACCAGAACTGCACACAGTACTCCAGAAGAGGCCTCACCAACGCCCTGTAGAACCTCAACGTGACATCCCAACACCTATGCTCAAAGATCTGATTAAGGAAGGCAAGCGTGCTAAATGCTGCCCTGTCTACCGGTGATGCAAATGCTCTGTAGAAGCAGTATGTACCTTCTACTGTGCACACTGCAGTAACTCGTTGAGTCTGCCTCAACAGAAAGGCAAGGACAGCAAACATGTTGGAACCCCACCATTCACAGGTTCCCCTGAAAACTGATACACACGCCATCCTGATTCGGAAATGCATTGCCATTCCTTCGCTGTCACTGAGTGGAAATCCAAAAACCAGCTCCAATAAGAGCTAGCAACACCAGATGGCAGAACAGGCAACAAATTCTGCCTTTGCCGGCAAGGCTCAGATTCCATGAATGAATAGAAGGTTATTTCACTTGCAGTAAAAAAACTTTCTTTGAAAGGCATGAGAATCGCGACATAAATGACAAATATCAAAACACTGAACACTAAAGAAACTCAATAGCTCTGTCAGAGCGAAACAGAGTTAGTGTTTTAGGCCACTATTAAAACGGGGTGGTTTTAGCCTATTTTCCCGTTCAACCAATTCAGAGATGTGATTACACACCTCTGGAATAGATGAGTCTTGATCATGGGCCTCCTAGTCTGGGGTAAGGACACTACCGCTGTGCCACAAGAAAGCTCTTTTTATGCTGTTGATGGCAGAGTCAGTGGAAGAGGTTCACGGAATTTCATAAAATCCCTACAGTGTAGAAACAGGCCATTTGGCCCATCAAGTCTATACTGGCCTTCCAAACAGCATCCCACTCAGACTGACCTACCCTATCCCTGTAAACGTACCCATAGCCAACCCATCTATCCTGCACACTATGGGCAATTTAGCGTGGCTAATCCATTTAGCCTGCACGTCTCTGGACTGTGGGAGGAAACCGGAGCACCTGAAGGAAACTCACGCAGACACAGGGCAAATGTGCAAACTCCACACGGACAGTCGCAGCCAGATTGGAATTGAATGTGGGTTCCTGGTGCCGTGAGGCAGTAGCGCAGCCAAATGAGCAGCTGTGTGCCACCCCAAAGGCTGTGAGCATGCCCAGAGGAAAAGACAAAGGGAGTGCTGATGGTGGTAAAGGAGTGCTGGGATGTTAAATAAATGTCAATGGTTAAAGGTAATGCATGATAGATGTAAAAAGTAGAAAATAGGTCTGTTCTGCTGATAGCAATACCAAACAAGATTTGGGGAGGGGAAGTGGGGGATTTTTAATCAAACATCGAAGACAGAGGTCATGCTATGAAGCCATTGAGCTTCAATATTGAGCCCTAGAGGTTGTAAAGTGCCTGAATGTAAAATAAGTTACTGTCCCTCCACTCTGCATTGAGCTTCATCAGAACACTTTTGTTAGCCCAGGATTGGCACAGAACAAGGTGGTTTATTGAAATGGCAAGCAACTGAGGGGTCAGAGTCATTCCTATGGACTGAGTGGAGGCATTCCCAGCCACTCAGTCTGTATTTGCCCTCAATAATGTGAAAGAGACCACGTTGTGAGCATGAATACAACAGACTACAATATATTAATGCCAAAGTCCTTTAAGGAAGGAAATCCACCACCTTTACATGGTCAGGTTTACATGTGACATCTGATGCATGGCAACGTGGCTGACTCTTAATTGTCCTCTAAAATGGCCTGGAGAATCAATCAATTCAAGGTCAGGTGGGGATGGGCAACAAATGCCGGCCTTGCCAGCAATGTCAAATGTCATGCAGGAATAAAAAATATTCTTTCTGTACAGATAGAATCAGAAAATAGCATTTTTGTTTCTTTATTCATTCAAAGGATGGGGGTGTTGCTGGTTTGGCAGCATTCATGACCCATCCCTAATTATCCAGCTCGCCATTCAGAGTCAAACACATTGCTGTGGGTCTGGAGTCACATGCAGGCCAGACCAGGTAAGGATGGCAGAGATAACGGGAACTGCAGATGCTGGAGAATCCGAGATGACAAAGTGTGGAGCTGGATGAACACAACAGGCCAAGCAGCATCTTAGGAGCACAAAAGCTGACGTTTCAGGCCGAGGCCCTTCTCCTTCAAAAATGTACATGAGTGAACCAGATGGACTTTTCCCCAACAATTGACAATGGATTCATGGTCATCATTAGACTCTTAATTCCAGATATTTATGGAGTTCAAATTTCCCCACCTGCCAAGGCAGGATTTGAACCTGGTCCCCAGATCATTACGTGGATCAATAGTCCAGTAATAATATCACTAGACCATTGTCTCGGCCGTACCACAGGAGGAACTAGCTCAGGCTATTGAGTGTGCTGTTTTCCTGTAGACCCTCTAATTTTTATTTTCTTCACAAATATTTATCCTGTTCTTTGTTAAAAGTTATCATGGAATTTGCTTCCACAGACCTTTCAGACAATTCACCTCTGATCAACCCACTGTGTTCATCCAAGTGTCCTCACCTCCCAATTATCTTAAGAAGTTCTTATCAATGACATTACATGTAGCTCAGTCATCTCGTGGTACTTGACTTTCACAGCTCTTTAATTAGATTTTATTTCACAGTAGCAATTGCGTACATTGCTGCGAGTCCAGATTTATAAAGCTGTGCTTCTCTCACATCCTTCTAGATTAACATTAAACAAGCAGCTTCCTTTGGTGACTCTCAGCAATGCGAGGATGGGAGTTAGAGCACGTACACATTTTAACACTTGAGTACAGTGACATATTGAAGATTGACTCAGAAGTCACAACTCATTCTTGGGATGCAGCTTAACTTGACTCATTGCTTTCCAACTCCTGCCATCAGAACTGAGGAAAAGGTGGAAAGTTATCGCTCATTCTGAAGACCAGGTTCCGATACAAGCAAGATAAATACAGTCTTGACAAGAAAGCCAGAAATGAACTAGGTTTCTGGTTGTGAGTCAGGACTTTGCTCAAGGTTGCTTACCATGATAGGCCTGGCCGTTTTTAAAATGCTTGCCCATACGATAAACATGACATTGGTACTCAATAATCTCAGCATTGCCCACTCCTAAACTGGTAAATTGTCGGTTAAGCCCAGTGCGTCTCTGAATTTAGGCTGCACCCAGTTCTGGTGTCTGAGCTGCAAATATGCTACAGATCTGAAATGGGGAAAGATTTATGAGGATGTGAACAAAAAACTGGTCTGGAACAGTCTGGGCATAAGTTCAAATTTAGCAAGCAGTCTCAAGGCATGAAGGTAGAAAGCACTCCTATATATCATGAAAACCAAGAGGTCTCCCACCCAGTAAAAACCAACCGAGCATGATTTGAAGTTTTCAAGAACCGTGACTGACAAAACTTTAGAAAAAGCTACAGGCCTTAAGACACAGAAGTAGGCCACTCAACCCATCAAGTCTGTTCCACCATTCATGACTAATCTGATAATCCGCTTTACTGCCTCTTCTCCTGAGCATTTAATTCTGTTACTAATAAGAAGGGTTTCAGAACTAAATGGGTTTTAGGCAAAATAATGATACAGATCAATTATAATCTTGTTGAACAGGCTGAAGGTTTGGATAGATAATTTTTGTTCCAATATGACCTGATACTTCCAAACGAAGATTAAGAAGTCCAAGTCTCTTTTCTCATCAAGGAAGGTCGAAGAAGTCCATGGGAGACCTTCAACATCACAAACGGATTGCTAGGATGGACATAAAGGTCCTGCTTCTTTTTGTGATCAAGTATAGCAACAGAATCCCTAAACAACTTCAACTTGATTCAAGAGAGATAGTAAGAACTGCCAATGCTGGAGCCTGAGACAACACAGTGTGGAGCACAGCAGGTCAAGACCCAAAACATCGGCTTTCCTGCTCCTCTGATGCTGCCTGGCCTGCTCTGTTCCTCCAGCTCCACACTGTGTTATCTTCAACTTGATTCAACTTGACTTGATTTACTGTCACATGTACCTAAGTACAGTGAAAAGAGTTGTTTGGGAGCAGTGCCGGCAAATCATAATAAGCAAGGACATACAGATACTAGGGTGAGAAAAAAAACACTTGGACAGAGTAAGGTATAGACGTTATATCGCATAGGACATGCAATAGGCAAGATCAACGTTAACAAGATGAACATTATTTGAAGTTAGAGTCCATTCATCAGCCTAATAAAGGCTGGGAAGAAGCTGTTCTTGCATCTGATGAATCACGTGTTCAAGCTTCTGTATCTTCTGCCTGATGGAAGAGGTTTCAGGAGAGCATTACCTGAGTGGGATGGGATTTTGATGTTGGCAGCCTTTCCACGGCAATGAGAAGTGTAAATGGAGTCCATGGGTGGAAGGTTGGCTTCCATGATGGTCTGGGCTGTACGCATCACCTTCTGTAGTTTCTTATGGTCCTGGGCAGAGCAGTTGTCGTACCAGGCCCTTGTGTACTCAGACAGGATGCTTTCAGTGGTGCATCTGTAGAAGTTGGTGAATGTCGTTATGGGCATGCCCAATTTCCTAAAGCTGCCTGATGAAGAAGGGGCATTGTTGTGACTTCTTGGCCATCACATCTACATGGGAAATCCAGAATATGTTTCTGTTTACCGTCACACCTGAGAATTTGATGCTGTCCACCCTCTCAATCTCTGCACTGCAGAAGGGGCTGAGTTCTCCCCTTTTCTTTCTGAAAGCAATGATCCGCTCTTTAGTCTTGCCAACATTGAGAGACAGATTGTTATCATTGCATCACATCACCAAGCCCTCTATCTCCTTTCTTTATTCTGACTTATTTTGTTAGATAACTGTCTACCATGGTGGTGTTGTCAGCAAACTTGCATTTGGCATTCTTTCAGAATTAGGCAACAGAGTCGTGAGTGTACAAAGATTACAGTAGGGGGCTGAGAACACATCACTGGGGAGCTCCAATATTGAGGGTTATCTTGGAAGAGGTGCAGTTGTCTATCCTCACTGATTGTGGCCTTTAGGTCAGGAAGCTGAGGATCCAGTTGCAGAGGGCAGAGCTGAGACCAAGATCTCGGAGTTTTGAGATCAGTCTGGAGGGGATATGGTGTTGAAGGTAGAGCTGTAGAAGGGTGTAGGCCCGAAATGTCTGCTTTTGTCCTCCTAAGAAGCTCCTTGGCCTGCTGTGTTCATCCAGCTCCACACTTTGTTTTCTAGCAGTCTGATGTTGGTGTCTTTGTTGTCCAGATGTTCTAGAGGTGAATGCACGGCTAGGGATATGGCATCCTCGGTAGACCTGTTACATCAGTAGGCAAACTGTAGGGCTTCAAGGCAGGCTGGGAGACGGGAGGCAATGTGTGTCATGACCAGCCTCTCGAAGCACTCCATGATTATTGAGGTTAGAGCCAGTGGGCGATCAATATTAAGACACATTGCATGTGCTTTCTTGAGTACGGGGATGATGGTGGTCTTCTTGAAACAAGTGGGGACTTCAGTTTGTAGGAGGGAGAGGATGAAGATGTCGGTGAATACCTCCAACAGTTGGTCCTCACAGGATTTGAGTGCTTGGCCCAGGACACAAAACAGCCACTGAACAAATCAAATCCCAGAACATAGAACATAGAACAGAGCAGTCCAGCACAGCACAGGCCCTTCAGCCCACAAAGTTGTGCTGACCTATTATCCGACTAAGATCAAACTTCACTGTGGATACTGGAAACCTGAAATATAAAAAGAAACAGTTATAAAAACTCCACAGGTCAGGCAACATCAGTGAAGGGACAAACAGTGTCTGAAGTCTGTGACCTATCGTTATATCTGCCAGAAATGTAATAGCTTTTAATGATTAAAACAAGGACGGTGGGAGGAATTTCAAGATGGGAAGGTAGGGTGGAGGAGAGGTGGGCTAAGTGACAAAAGGTATCATGGAGCAAGGCAAAAGAGAGTGGGATGAGACGAGTAAAGACACAAAAGGACATGTGTAGAAGAGGTGCAAGATGCATGATTGCTGCCACCTAAACACAGAGTAACAGCAAGTAAGAAATAAATCAGAAATAAAAGCAAGCAAAGCGAAAGAAAGAAATGGGATAAGGGCCTGTGATCTCCAATTGTCATGATCAATGTTACTATGAGAATGTTGAAAACTGTCCCATAGAAAGATCGGATACAGGGCAAGGACAGAGAGTTTAGTCTCAGGGCATTCCTGGTTGTATGAAAGACCCCAGCTGCTTCATACTCATGTGAGGGGAACGGGTACAGATGGACACAGGGAAAACGCCATGGGACCCCTTCAGTATGGAAGCAGGCTGTTTGGCCCAAGACGTTCACACAGGCCCTCTGAAGAACCCTACTCAGCCCCTACCCTATCCATGTAACTCTGCATTTCCCAAGGCTAACCCAGCTAACCCACACACACCCGGACACAATGGGGCAATGTATCATGCCCAATCCACCTAATCCTCACAATATTATTCAACAGTGCGAGGAAACCTGAGCACCCAGAGGAAACCCATGCAGACACAGGAGAACACACAAACTCCACACAGACAACCGAGAGTGGAATCAAATCCACGTCCCTAGCACTGCGAGGAAGCAGTGCGAACAATTGGACCACCATGTCCTCCAGTATCATGGTGGTAAATGTTAATTAAGTGGTTGTTTTGATAATGGACATATCAGCTCTATTTGAGACTTCTTCACTGTGGCATCAGGATGATAGGCAAGGAAGTCAAGGGTTATGGGTGGCAGATAGGAACATCAAATTGAGACCACAGCCACAGAAACCACCATCTTATTGAATGGTGTAGCAGGGTCAGACGGCATGAATGGTCTACTCCTGCTCCTAAGCCCTATGTTACAATGTTGCTAGATTGGGGTCTGACTCCACACACTGACTGGGGTTGTCTAATAAATGATAACATTGGTGCAAAGTGATTGCATTCTACACCAGTGATAGAGTTATCACTTAAGTGCATCATAAACTGAAGCCTATCAATATCATCCCTCAGATATTGCTGCGTAACTACTTAACATGCTCAAATAAATTTTATTTGTCTATACTAATGGACACATTAATACTCCTCAAACAGATAGAATAATGCCTCCAGGAGAGCAATAGATAGAGTAACATAATGGATGTAAGTGATGCTGTGGCACAATTTCAAACACAAACCCTGCTCTCTTGACCCATATTTATTTTTGGCTCTCAATTAGCATCGCTGAAAATAAAACAGAATTCCATTGCCATCAGTGGGATCTTGCTGGGCACAAATTGCCTGTCATGTTTCCTCTATTCCAACTCTAATAACACTCCTGAAATTGGTGACAAAGTGCTTTTTTGAGGTCCAATGAATGTGAAAGGCACTATCAAAATGCAAATCTTTTCAGCCCGAAACTTCAGCTTTTGTGCTCCTGAGATGCTGCTTTGCCTGCTGTGTTCATCCAGCTCCACGCTTTGTTATCTCTGACATCCCTTTGCTCTTCTTCTGAGAGGAAGAATACTCCGTTGATTAAGGGAGTGCAACAAAGGTTTACCAGACAGATTCCTGCGATGGCAGGACTGATATATGAAGAGAGAATGGATCGGTTAGGACTATAGTCACTGGAGTTTAGGAGAATGAGTTGGGAAGATATCATAGAAACCTATAAAATTCTAACAGGACTAGAGACGGTAAAAGCAGGAGGATGCGTCCAATCTCTGGTGAGTCCAGAACCAGGGGGAGTCCACAGTGTAAGGATGCAAGCTAGGCTCTTTACAACTGAGATGAGGAGGAATTTCTTCACCGAAAGAATGGTGAGGCTGTGGAATTCTCTGCCACAGGAAGTGGAGAGGCCAAAACATTGATAGGCCTCAAGAAGGAGTTGGACATAGTTCTTAGTGATTGAAGGATCAAAGGGTCTGGAGAGAAAGTGGAAACAGAATACTTAGTTGGATGATCAGTCAGTAAGGGATCATCGATTTGAGGTAAAGGGAGGAAAGCGGATGTGAGGAATATCAGTTCAGCCATGACCCCATTGAATGGCAGAGAGTGCTCAAAGAGCCCATTGGCCTACTTCTGTTCCTATTTCTGATGGGCTCATCATATTGAATGGCAGAAAATACTCAAAGGGCCGAATGCCCAACTCACAGTTCCTATTTTCTACGCTTTTAATCAAAAATACAGAAACAGCTATTCGGCAGTTAAGCACCTCGCTTACCGTCTGCTGGCAATGTACAATATGTTCAATCACATGGTCTTTGTGCAGCCATCCCCAGAGAAATGTCGTGCAAGACTACCCTCTGCCCTCACAAAGATAAATCAAACAGGCTCCAATTAATTTAACATTCTGCCTTGTATTTATCCTCATCCAGTCTTGTTGCTGGGCTTTATCGTTTCCAACTGCTTGGACCCAGATGTAGCTCAAGCAGCATTTCAGTATGATGCACAGTATGGAAGCGGGTCATTAGTCCCAACTAGCCCTCGCCATGGGCCTGATGGAATCCTCTTCTTCTCCATGACCCTGCCCTGCAGCAGATAATCACCATAATGACAGAACATTAATCTGAAACGACTGGTCACCATGTAGCACCATTCCTTCCCCTCGGCTCTCGGAGGCGCACCAATTTATTGAGAGTTGAGCTCAAGCATTTCGAGGAAGGAACATAAACCCAGTTAGGAGTACGGCCTGAAAGGACTTGAGGTTTGTTCTCACCTACTGCCCACACTCTAGTATTTCCCAGCTAGGATAATTAGTTAACAATCAGGAGCTGGTACCACTGGTAAACAATAATTTTCCCAGTCTTAGTTGGGAGGGCATGAAAGGTCAGTACTGGCTACTAATGGCCAACTCTACCAACATCAGCCAATGTAAGGCAGACCAGGGGATTGAACTGCAGTCTAATGTAATGAAGGAATTAGCATAAACAGTATAATTAAAGGAGTGACTGCAACTCTGTGGATAGTTACTCTACAAGTAAACAGTGCGTAACTGAGTGCAGTGATTGGAACGAGGTTGTCCAATTGGATCTTATTGAGTATTCCACCCAGGTTCGAATCCCGCCACAGCAGATGATGGAATTTGAACTCAATAAATATCTGGAATTAAGAATCTAATGATGACCATGAATCCATTGTCAATTGTTGGAAAAACCCATCTGGCTCACTAATGTCCTTTTAAGAAGGAAACTGCCATCCTTACCTGGTCTGGCCTACATGTGACTCCAAATCCACAGCAATGTGGTTGACTCTGAACTGCCCTCTGGGCAACTAGAGATGGGCAATAAATGCTACATAGCCAGAAATACCCTCATCCCATTAATGAATAAAAGAAACTCTGACTGGGGGTGTAATCCTGGCTGACAGGAGTCTCACGGATTCTTGTCATTCTAGGATCTGGCTCTGACCTAACTGATCAAAGTCAACGTACTGTGCAAATAAGGGGCAACCTGGTGACATGATACTGGCCTCCATAGAGTTCTTTCACTGAGGCTACACATCCAGATTGCTAAATAATTGAACTGTTAAGGATAGATGTCTGTACAGTAGTCACGGTCATAACACGGAAGGTATGTTTCATCTCTGGGAAATGGGTTCAGCTCAGAGGAGGCTGAGTGTAGCTTTGGCATACAGACTTGAAGGACCGAAGGGCGTCTTCCAAACTATAAGACCATATGATCAAATCCAGACTATTTCAATGTTCGAGTCCTGTGGGCTGCTGGAAACAAGCCATTTTCTCTCTTAATTCTTGAATGGAACATGGGAATCACTGATCAAGGCCTGTGTTTGCTTCCCATCCCTAATTGCCCTTGAATTGCACGGTTCGTTTGGTCCACTTCAAAGGGGGATTAAAAGTCAACCACACTGCTGTGGGTTTGGAATCACGTGTAGGCCAGACCAGATAAGGGTGGCAGATTTTTTTTCCGTAAAGGACATTAGTGAACAGCGAAATCCCTATGTGCTGCCCATTTTCAGCAGGCTTTCACTATTCCAATAATAGTTTGCTTTTTCATTCTACCCCTCAAAGTGCATGACCTTATGTTTCCCCATACTAAAACCCATCTGCCAGGTTTTTGCCTACTCACTCAAGTTAATCAATGCTCACCTACACATTCTTGACGGCCTCATCACAACATGCCCTCCCACCTATTTTGTATCTTCAATAAATTTGGAGACATTATCCTCTGCCCCCTCCTCTCAATCATTAACAAAGATGGTAAATATTTGAGGTGCTAGGCCTGATTTTTGTGGCACTCCATGTCTTTCTACAAACTTTGGTTCTCTCCGTGATCCCTGACATGCTGGCCTCCTCCATTACTTTCAATTTTTATTTTAGATCTCAGCTTCCAATATTTTGCTTTTACCCAAAGCATTATAGGGGAGGCGATGGCCTAGTGGCATTATTGCTGGACTGTTAATCCACAGACCCAGGTAATGTTGTGGGGATCCAGGTTCGAATCCCACCACAACAGATGGTGTCGTTTAAATCCAATAAGTATGTGGAATTAAGAATCTAATGATGACTGTGAATCCATCGTCAGGAAAAATCCATCTGGTTCACTCATGCCCTTTAGGGAAGGAAAGTGCCATCTTTAGGGTCTGGTCTGGCCTGGCCTACATGTGGCACCAGACCCACAGCAAAATGGTTGACTCTTAACTACCGTCTGGGCAATTAGGGATGGGCAACAAATGCTGCCTGGCCAGCCACGGCCTCATCCTGTGAATGAATAAAGGATTATTCTGGGCCTTTGGATCGCTAATCTGGTGATATTAACATTCTGCTATAGCTAAAATTTAACACAAATAGAAATATCTGCATTTATGTGGCTTTGTAGGTCTATCGACAGCACATGGACTGTGAAGGCAGCTCACCACCACCTTCTCAAGGGCAACTAAGGATAGGCATTAAATGCTGGCCAGCCAGTGATGCCCACTTCTCACAAACGAATAGCTAGAAAGAACCCTTAATGATTTCAGGATATTCCAGGCCAATGAGATAACAAGGTGTGGCGCTAGATGAACACAGCAGGCCAAGCAGCATCTTAGGAGCACAAAAGCTGATGTTTCGGGCCTAGACTCTTCTGATTTTTCTGAAGAAGGGTCTAGGCCCGAAACATCAGCCTTCCTGCTCCTATGGTGCTGTTTGGCCTGCTGTGTTCATCCAGCTCTACGCCTTGTTATCTCAGGTTCTCCAGCATCTGCGGTTCCTACTTTCTCTGAAACTATTCCAGGTCAATGTTCTTACTTGTCAAAATGAGGGAAAGGTGGCAGAGAATTTGCATTCATTGAGGCCCCAGCAAAGCTAATATAACATTAATCAAATAAACTGTTGAAGAGTTGGTTGAGGGATAAATAGTATTCAGGATAATGGGGAATTTTCCACTGCTTCTCTTCAAGACAATGGGTTGTGGGGTGGCATCGTGGCTCAGTGGTTACCACTGCTACTTCACAGCACTGTTTAAACTTAAACAGTTTATTTTATTAATGTTATATTAGCTTTGCTGGGGCCTCAATGAATGCAAATTCCCTGCCATCTTTCCCTCATTATGACAAGAACATTGACCTGGAATAGTTTCAGAGCTCAATTCAACCCTTGGGCAACTGTGTGGAGTTTAAACTTTCTCCCTGTGTCTGTGTAGGTTTCCTCTGGGTGCTCCAGTTTCCTCCCACAGTCCAAAGATGTGGAGGTTAAGTGGATTGGCCATGCTAAATTGCCCTTAATGTCCAGGGATATGCAGGTTAGGTTGATTAGCCATGAGAAATGTAGGATTGCAGGATAGGGGAGGGGGTGGATTGGAGTGGGATGCTCTTCAGACTTGATGGGCCGAATGGCCTGTTGCCACACTGTAGAGATTCTATGACCTGATGAAATGGGACCTACTTCCATGTAAGTGGCCAGTTGGCGATTCATCTAAAGGGCAATATTTCTGATTAATTTACACACCCTCGGTTATACGCCCTAGCTTCAACCTCAAGGCTCAAAGGGCCTTGAATCAATTACCTTCCAACTCAGCGGACAGCTGGTAGCAAAGTGGGCAGTGGATCAGAAATAAAAGCTGGTTTTTATGATGGCCATTTTCTGGGCAAAACCTATGTGATTATGGGAAAGATGAACTCTTAGTCTGCCAGAAATGGATCCCGCCAATGACTCCCCAATGTCATGGAGCACAGGTCTTAGGTTAAATATGTCAAGTGGGATCCTAATGCCTTGCTCAAATATAAATGCTCAGAAAGTAACATTTTGTGATGCTCCATGTGAGTAATTTTAACACAAAGTATGTGCTTTATGCTTTATTGTCTGGGAGGATCAGGAATTGTGAAGTTATGGAATGTGGAGAGGGTGCACAGATTTACCAGGATGCATTTTTTTTATTCATTCACAGGATGAGGGTGTCGCTGGATATGCCAGCATTTATTGTCCATCCCTAATTGCCCCAGAGTCAACCACATTGCTGTGGGTCTGGAGCCACAGGTACGGAAGGCAGTTTACCTCCCTAAAGGACATTAGTGAACCAGAAAGGTTTTTTTCCTGACAATGGACAAAGGACTCATAGTCATCATTAGATTCCTTAATTCCAGCTATTTTATTGAATTCAAATTCCACTATCTGCTTTGGCAGGATTCGAATCTAAATGCCCAGAACACTATCAGAGTCTCTGGATTAATTGTCCAGTGATAATACCACTGGGCCATTGCCTGCCCTTGTTGCCTCAGGCTGGAGTGTGTTAGGTACAAAGAGGTGTTGAACAGGTTGGGTTTGATTTCCTTGGAGCAGAGGAGACCAAACTGGGGACATGATTGAGATGTAAAAAAGTATGAGTGGCATTGGCAGGGTAAACAGGAAGGAATTATTCCCCCTCGGTGGAGGAATCAACAAACTAGGAAGGGGGGGCGCGCATGCTCAGGTTTAAGCTAAGGGGCAGGAGGTTTAGTGGGAGCGGAGGATTCTTTTTCACTCAGAGGGTGATGGGAATCTGGAACTCACTGTCTGTCAGAGTCGTCGAGGCAGAAATCCTCAAAACATTTCAGTAGTATTGCCGTGTGCATTATCCGAGGCAGACAAGGATGTGTAGGCCAAGTGCTGGAAAATAGGATTAGAATAGTTAAGTGGTTGCATTTGGCTGACAGAGGTGCATTGGGTTGAAGGGTCTTTTTTTGTGTTGTAGAGCTCTGAGACTGCATAAAATAACATTTTGTGGTGCAGGTTATTTGCTATTTGAGACAGAATATGTGGCTAATGCGTTATTGTTTGGAAGGATCAGGTGATTTTGGAATTATGAATCGCAAACCTCTCTACAACTAGATGTCTGAAAAAAGAGATTACAAGGTGTAGAGCTGGATGAACACAGCATGTCAAGCAGCATCGGAGGAGCAGGAAAGCTGGTGTTTTGTGCATAGACTCTTCTTCAGAAAAATGTCTGAAACTGTCACTATGCTAACCACTGCAGCACAGTGGTTTTGTGTGTGGGCTAGTAATCCAGAGGCCTGGATTTATGATCACAGCATTGAATTTAAATCTCACCAAAGCTCCTGAAGAATTCAGATTTAGTTAATTAAGTGAGTCAATTAATGGTGACCAAATAATCATAAAAACCCATCTGGCTCATTAGTGTCCTTCAAACTCTCCTGTTCTCGTCGAACACACCTACATGCAACTTCAGCTCCATAGCAATATTGTTGACTATTTAACTTGCCTGTTAAATAGCTTAGAAAGCCACAAAATTATAGCTGACCACCCCCAGAAATTTGAATGAGCATTGAGGATGTAGAGAGGCCTCATGGCCTACTGCCACCTTCTAAAAGGCAATTAGAGGCAGACAATAAATTCTGTCCTTCCCAGAGATGCACACTTCTTGCGAACAAGGAAAGGACATGGTGAAGTCTTTTCCTCATTCACAAGATGTGGGCACCTTGGTAGTTGCAAAAACCCACCTGGTTCACTAATGTCCTTTAGCGAAGCAAACTGCCTTCCTTACCTGGTCTGGCCTACATGTGACTCCAGACCCACAGCAACGTGGTCAATTCTGAACCGCCCTCTGGGTAATTAGGGATGGGCAATAAACACTGTTTAGCCAGTGATACCCTCACCCCTTTTAATGAAAAAAGAAAAAAACAATTTTTCCATGAAAATTCCATAAATCTAATATAGGGGCAGGCAATGGTTTATCATTGAGCAATTAATCCTGACAGTCAGATTGAAGCTTCTGGGGACAGGAGTTCAAATCCACTGCAGTTGGTGGAACTTAACATCAACTTAATCCAGAACTGAAATCTAGGCTTTGTGATGGCGTCCTGGCAATTATCGCTGGTTGTTGCAAAAATCTGTCTGTTTCCTTAATATCTCATATGAGTTGGCCCAACCTCCATGCGAGGCCCACAGCAACATGGGCAATGTTAAACTGGGCTCCGAACCATCCTATCAATCTCAGCCATTCCATTCAAGGTAAAACCAAAATGTGCAACAAATGCAGGTCTTTTCACATCCCATGTGACCATAACTTGTCAGCGCATCAAGTTGGCAAAAGTCAATAACAGCCATCTTTATTGGAGCGAAACCATCAAACGCAGATTCCCCTCAAAGCCACATGCCATCTGCTTGGAATTATGCCGCTACCATTCCTTCAGCGTCAAAATCCTAGAAATATCTCCTTAATGGCACTATGAGTGCCCCTAGACCCCAACGGACTCCAGCAGCTGAAGAAGGCAGCTCACTACCACCTTCTCCAGGCTGGGTAGTGATGGGAACTAAATGCTAGCCCAGCCAGAGACATTCCATTGAATGCCTTTTTTTAAAGATAAGCTCTTTCGCGAAAGCAATGAACCAAGCCCTCTGTGGTGTTGTCAGTCACCTTAAATTTCTGCTTTCTAGTTAACAATCCTTCAACCACTGGAAACAATTTCTCCTTATACTCTTCACCTAAACTTTTCACAATTTTAAACACCTTAAATATTCTCTGATGAGTGATGTCAAAAGAATTTTCTTTGCTCCTACAGCTTTTTGTGACATGAAAAGTTACAGCATTGTACTTTTCCCTTCATGGTTCTATTCCCTGTACAACAGGCTTTCTTTGCTTAGAGAATCTCATAAAGAGGATCTCGTAAACAGGCCGCGTTCCCTATAAAGCTGCACATAGATTAAACAGAGCAGAGCAATTTGCCTAATCCCAGCTGGCACTTTTTTTTACTGGCTGTGTAAAGCTTTGGTTTAAGCATCGGAAATGAATTTTTAAAAATGTTGTAGTGTAAAACCACATTCTGTTGTTTTGTGGCATGCTGGAGAGAAAGATGCATTTCAATTTTAAAAAATATGAAATCAGGTCTTTACAACAAACCCAAGAGGGATCACAATCGAGGAATCACTTTGTTGGAACTATGGGCAAACACAATGTCCATTGCAATGCACAGCGAGGTGACCTCAACAGCAAAGAGATCATTGAACATTCTTATTGCACGCCCAGGTGCTCTGTACCACCACACCCTGCCTCCCAAGTAGCTGTGGGGGTTTGAGACTGTCACACATCTCCTGCCAGAATGTGCCTTTGCAAAGTTAGCCCAGGGAAAAATATAGTGGTTTTTGTCAAGGTTCGTCCCAAGCAGCTCTGTAACACAGGACTGTGTGCTCTACAGTCAGCTCCCCAGGGTGCACACCAAGACAAATATTAACTTCACCTGGAGGACCATCAGCTCGGTGAAAGACGCTCTTTGGTCTTCCCAAAATTTGTTCTTCCATAGAAAGGAGTTGACCCTGACCGATTGTTGCAGACTGGCACATTTCAAGCTCCAGGACTATGTGCTGAGGGACGCACTAAGGCTTGGGGCAGCTGCTGCCAAGGCGCAGTGGGGAAAGACCACTGCCTGAGGCCTTCCTGCTGAAGGTAAATGGGGGTCCCCTCACCCCCTCTGCTGTCCAGGTGTGTCAGCCATGTTTAAATATAATCTTAAACAAGTAAGAAACACCTTTGTTTGATTTGTTTCGACAGAGTCAAACTCCAGTATTTGTTTGTTTCTTCTTATGCTACTATACAAAATTGAACTTCTCCAGTGATAAAATGTATATATTATGTATGTATATATGGAGATATTTTCATAAACAAAGTCTATTTTTCAAAATTAAAGAATAAAGTGATAATCAACCATCTAACTCACTTTACCAACGTAAAAATAAAGACTTGCCTTTAAACCGAGATAATAGAGCGTGAAGCTGGATGAACACAGCAGGCCAAGCAGCATTTCAGGAGCACAAAAGCTGACGTTTCGGGCCTAGACCCTTCATCAGAGAGTGCCTTTAAACAGTGTTTTTTTGCAACCACTCAATAATCCTGACCTTTTTAGAGCTAACCAGGTCTTTGATTTTAAGTGCAGTCAGAGTTGCAATGTGGGAAATGTTGTAAACGTTGCTTTCTCCTGGAACCATCCATGATATCATGGGTGGATTTGCTGCCACCAATCAATCTCCCAAAAAGAAGATATATTTCCCACAGAAAGAGTGCAGCAGAGGTTTCCCACTCTGTCACCAGGGAGTGCGGGGCTGTCCTACAAGAGTTTCTGTGTTACTTGCTGATATTACTTTGATGCTTCAGGGTGGTTTTGTGGCAAAGTGGTTAGCACTGCAGCCTCACAGGGCCAGGGACACGGGTTCGATTCCAGCCTCAGGTAACTGTCTGTGCGGAATTTGCACGTTCTCCCAGTGTCTGCATGGGTTTCCTCTGGGTGCTCCGGTTTCCTCCCACAGTCCAAAGATGTGCAGGCTAGGTGGATTGGCCTTGCTAAATTGCCCAGTGGTGTTCAGGGGTGTGTGGGTCATAGAGGGATGGGTCTGGGTGGGATGCTCCAAGGGCTGGTGTGGACTTCAAGATAATAAAATGTGAGGCTGGATGAACACAGCAGGCCAAGCAGCATCTCAGGAGCACAAAAGCTGACGTTTCGGGCCTAGACCCTGCTCTCTGATGAAGGGTCTAGGCCCGAAACGTCAGCTTTTGTGCTTCTGAGATGCTGCTTGGCCTCCTGTGTTCATCCAGCCTCACATTTTATTATCTTGGAATTCTCCAGCATCTGCAGTTCCCATTATTGCTGGTGTGGACTTGTTGGGCTGAAGTGCCTGTTTCCACACTGTAGGGAATCTAATCTAATCATTTCTGGCCAGGCAGCATTTATTGCCCATCCCTAATTGCCCAGACAATAGTTAAGAGTCAACCGCATTGCTGTGGGTTTGGAGTCACATGTAGACCAGACCAGGTAAGGATGGCAATTTCCTCCCCTAAAGGACATTAGTGAACCAAATGGGTTTCAGACTTAAGAGCCAATGCAAATTAATACTTTAGCTGCTATGAACACTGAGAACAACATCACTGGAACTGGTTAGATTCTGGTAACAACTGTCCTGCGTTTCCTGGTGGGCATTCTGATCTTCTGATTTTGTGATCTTGTGAGGGACTGTTCCCCCTGGAGATAATGCTGAGGCCGGACTGAGGTTTTCAAAATCATGACGGGCCTGGACAGAGTTGGTAGCGTGAAGCTGTTCCCACTTGTAAAGGAAACAAGAATGAGAGGGGAAAAATGTGAAGTGATTTGTCAATGAAACAAGGGCAATGTAAGAATAAGTTTTTTTTTCACACGGTGAGTAGTTAGGATCTGGGATGCATTGCTTAGACATGTGGTGGAGACAGGCATTCAAGATGGGATTGGATGGTTATTTGGATAGTATGGTGTACAGGGAAAAGGCAGGGGTTTGGCGCATGATCACAGAGAGTGTGGAAACACAAAAGGCCAATTGACCTGCTTCTGCATTGTAAAAGTTCTGAGTGAAATGTTTCAGGTTCTAACTCCATTACATCAGAGGAAGCTTGGCAGCCAGTTTGCAAGCAGTGAGTTCCCACAATAGCAAAATCACCAAGACCAGGTCATCTGTTTTGCGATGTTGATCGATGGATAAATATTTGTCAGTTCACCAGGGAAAATCCCTTGCTCTTCCTCAAAATCGGGCAACTTAGCTTTTCTACATACATGCTGCAAGGAACTAGCGTCTGGGATTAATGTTTCATCCAAAAGACGGAACCTGCACAGTGTATCAATCCCTCTTGCTGCACTGGAGGGCCTCCATGATGTTTGTGCTCCACAAGGCACAAGTTAGCAGGGTGACAGAATTATCTCTGCTTGCCTCAGGGAGTGCAGATCAAACAACAGACAAAAGCTGCAACAGCATCCAGGTCAGAGCACGCTGTCTGATGAGCACACCCTCTTCAACATTGTCTCCCTCCACCACTAATTGTAGCAGTAAGTACCGTCTACAAGATGCACTGCAACAGCTCACCAATGCCTCCATTAGAAGGTAGGATATCATTGTAGAAGTAGGCCATTCAGCCCAATGGCTCTGCTCCACCATTCAATGAGATCATAGCTCATTTGATTATCCTTAACTGCAATTTCTTTGCCTTATCGCCCTAACTCTTGATTTCTTTACTTATTAAACATTTGTCTACCTTGGTCTTGTGTATACTTTGAAAGCATATGACAAAACAATGGCCCTTAGAAGGACAGGGGCAGCAGATACATGGGAACACTGCTGGTTCCCCTTCAAACCATTCACTGTCCTGACTTAGAAATATATCGCTGTTCCTTCGGTGTTATTGGGTCCAAAATCCTGGAACTCCCTCTCTAAAGCATCGTGGCTGCCTGCACCTCGTGGGTGTCTAAGAATGCAAAATAATGTTACCAATACCTGCTCAAGGTAATCACAGAAGGAGGACAGAACTAATGGGAACTGCAGATGCTGGAGAATCCAAGATAACAAAGTGTGGAGCTGGATGAACACAGCAGGCCAAGCAACATCTCAGGAGCAGATGCTGCTTGGCCTGCTGTGTTCATCCAGCTCCACACTTTGTTGCCTAGTCAGTGATGCTTACATGCTGTGAAAACCTAGAAAACACGTGAGAGTGAGATTTGAACCTGGCACATTTTGTAAGAAATGTTACCCAGAAGAACCCCCGCAGCAGTGGGGGCTTTTATATGATTTTGAAAGGTCAGACTAGAACTTTGTTCATTATGCCCACCAAAAGAAATGTTCACCCGACAGTTCAGTAGTCATCGAGTCATAAGGCATGGAAACAGACCCTTCAGTTCAACCAGTCCATGCTGACCATTATCCCAAACTAAATGTGTCCCACTTGCCTGGGTTTGACCCATATCTCTCCAAAACTTTCCTATTCATAAACATATTCAATTGTCTGTTAGATGTTGTAACTGTACCTACATCCACCACTTCCTCTGGAAGTTCATTCCACACACGAACCACTCGGTGCGAAAAAAAAACCCACATGCCTTTTTAAAATCGTTCTCCTCTCACCTTAAAGTATGTCCCCTAGTCCTGAACACCCCCACCCTCAGAAAAAATCCTTCAGCGATTTGTTAAAGTGCCAGTCTGAATCATGAAATAAAGTCTTTTGAATCGAACTTAAAATCCACAAAGAACAGCAAGAACTTTGTCACTGAGCCACAACTGTTACTTTGACATTTTAACAAATGCAATCATGATATGCAACAGCATTTTCAAACATGGTGACTAGTGTAAAGCAGCTACAGAAGAAAAAAATATAGAAAGACTTGCATTTTTGCATTAATTGTGACAAGCCAAAGGATGTCCCAAAGTTTCTGCTTCAATGAATTTTTTTTTAATTATTGTGATTGTTGAAATGAGGGAAATATAGCTGTCGAGGTGCACTTAGCAAGTTTCCAACAAACAGCAAAGTGATAATGACCACACCATTAGCTTTTGTGATTTTCAGCAAATGTTATGTCATGCCTTCGACACTGGGGAGACCTCTCCTGATTTTTACCAAAATCATATAATGGGATGCTTCACATTCATCTGAACAACCTTGGCTTGAAGTCCTGTAGACAAGACAATGCAGCACTCCCTCGGTATGACCCTGAAATTTTTGGCCAGGGCCAATCTTTGACCACCACCGTGGTATCATTACTGATCACTACAAAGGATAGGTACAACCTCAGGTTCAACACCCTACAGGGTCAGGAGCTGAGCACTTGAGCTTCCATCAGAATCTCTGTATAATTCTGTCTGGACTAGATGCACATGGCAGGAGTATGTGCATTAGATTAGATTAGATTCCCTCCAGTGTGGAAACAGGACCTTCGGCCCAACAAGTCCACACCGCCCCTTGAAGCATCCCACCCAGACCCATCCCCCTATAATCCACACACCCCTGAACACTACGGGCAATTTAGCATGGCCAATCCACCTAGCCTGCACACCTTTGGACTGTGGGAGGAAACCGGAGCACCCGGAGGAAACCCACACAGACACGGGGAGAATGTGCAAACTCCACACAGACAGTTGCCCGAGGTGGGAATCGAACCCGGGTCTCTGGTGCTGTGAGGCTGCAGTGCTAACCACTGAGCCACCGTGCCACCATTTGGGTGGCACGGTGGCTCACAGCTCCAGGGACATGGGTTCAATTTCACCCTTGCGCTACCGTCTGTGTGGAGTTTGCACGTTCCTCTGTGTCTGCGTGCATTCCCTCCAAGTGCTCTGATTTCCTATCACTGCTCTAAATATGTGCAGGAATAGGTGGATTAACTATGGGAAAGGCAAAATTGCAAGGTTGAGAGGTAGGTCTGGGTGGGATGCTCTTCAGAGGGTCAGTGCAGACTTAATGGGACGAATGGAATGGCTTCTACACGCTACAGGTTCTGTGATAGAATCAAGCCATAAGCAAGTCTGGGCTAGTCCTAGACTTTAAAGGGGCCTTTCCTGTCAAATAGGCAGATATGGTGAAAGGTACCTAAAATGACAATGTTTTGAGTTCATGTGGTATTAGCATTGGATTTCCATCAGTTTCCTAGAGGTTTTGTAGAATTCTCCGTTGGTTCCAAACCCAAAGAACACAATCTTGGTAAGATTTCTGACAAAGGGTCCAGACCCGAAACATCAGCTTTCCTGCTCCTCTGATACTGCTTGGCCTGATGTGTTCATCCAGCTCTGCACCTCGTTAACCCAAAATCCTCGTGTGTGTGTGTGTGTGTGTGTGTGTGTGTGTGTGTGTGTGTGTGTGTGTGTGTGTGTGTGTGTGTGTGTTTGTGTGTGTGTGTGTGTGTGTGTGTGTGTGTGTGTGTGTGTGTGTGCGTTTGTGTGTGCGTGCGTGTGTGAGAGAGAGTGCGCGCGTGTGTGCATGTGTGTGAGCGCGCGTGTGTGTGTCTGTGTCTGTTTGTGTGCGTGTGTGTGAGTGGCTGTGTGTGTGTGAGAGTGTGTGTGTGTGTGTGTGTTTGTGTGTGTGTGTGTGTTTGTGTGTGTGTGCGTTTGTGTGTGCGTGTGTGCGTGCGTGTGTGAGAGAGAGTGCGCGCGTGTGTGCATGTGTGTGAGCGCGCGTGTGTGTGTCTGTGTCTGTTTGTGTGCGTGTGTGTGAGTGGCTGTGTGTGTGTGAGAGTGTGTGTGAGTGTGTGTGTGTGTGTGTGTGTGTGTGTGTGTGTGTGTGTGTGTGTGTGTGTGTGTTTGTGTATGTGCGTGCGTGCGCACGCCAGGGGGTGCCACATTTCCAGAAGTGCACTTTCAGTCTCACTTTCAGGTGAGACTGCCAAAGACGAGGCTAAAGCATGCATGATAAACTTCAGCAGTACCGAGTGGTTGATCAATCTTGGTCTCCTCTAGTGATCCCCAGTCCTCAGCCAATTTGATTCATTCCATATGATATCAAGAAATAGCTAGAGGCATTGGATCCAGGTAGGGCTATAGCTCCTGACAACATTCCATAGCGCTGAGGTCTTGAGTTCCATGCCCCTAGCCAGACTGTCCCAGTACAGTTACAACACTGACATTTTTCCCGTTAATGTGAAAAATAGTGTGCCCTGTACACAGAACGTAGGACAAATCCAGCCCAGCCAATTGCCACCCCATCAGTCTCCTCTCGATCATCAGTAAAGTGATGGAAGGTGTCAGTAACAGTGCTATTAAGCAGCACCTGCTCAACAACAACCTGCCCAGGGCCACTCAGCTCCTGGCCTCATTACAGCCTTGGTTCAAACATGGACAAAAGAGCTGAATTCCAGAGGTGAGGTGGCAGCGACAGCCCTGACATCAAGGTTTTATTCAAATGAGAGTAGCATCAAGGAGCCCTGGAAACAATGGGAATCGGAGGGCAAACTCTCCGGTGGTTGGTGTCGTATGGAGACATAGAACATAGAACATAGAACATAGAACAATGCAGCGCAGAACAGGCCCTTCAGCCCTCGATGTTGCGCCGACCTGTGAACTAATCTAAGCCCCTCCCCCTACACAACCCAATCATTATCCATATGCTTATCCAAGGAAGATGGCTATGGTTGTTGGAGGTCAGTTATCTCAGCTCCAGGACATCTCTCTAGGAGCTCCTCAAGGTAATTTTCTAGGTCCAAACACCTTCAGCTGCTTCATCAATGACCTTCCCTCCATCATAAGGTCAGAAGTAGGGGTGTTCACCGAAGATCACACAATTTTCAGCACCCTTCGCAATTCCTTAGATTCCAAAGCAACCTAAGTTCAAATAGAACAAGATCTGAACAGTATCCAGGCTTGAGCTGACAAGTGGCAAGTAACATTCTCGCCAGGCAATGACCATTGACTAAAAGTGAGAATTGGACCACCATTCCTTTGCATTCAATGGTATTACCATCACTGAATCTCCAACTATCAACCTTCTTAGGGCTACCATTGACCAGAAACTCAACTGCACTCATCACATAAATACAATGACTACAACAGCAGGTCAGAGGCTAGGAACATTATGCCAAGCAACTCACCTCCTGACTCCACTACCGACAAAAGCAAAAGTCAGGAGTGTGATGGAATACTCCCCACTTGCCTGGATGGGTGCAGTTCCAACAACACTTGAAAACCTTGACACCATCAGAACAAAGCAGCCTGCTTGATTGGCACTGTATCCACAAGTGTATACTCTCTCCACTATCAACGCTCATCGACAAGATACACTGCAAAACTTCACCAAAGATCCTCAGGCAGCCCCCTCCAAGCCCAAGACCACCTCCAACTAGGAGGACAAGGGCAGCAGATACATGGAAATGCCACCAGCCGCAAGTTTCTCTCAAAGTCACTCACCATCCTGATTTCGAAACTGATCACTGTCACTGGGTCAAAATCCCGGAAGTCCCTCCCTAAGGGGTCTCACTGAGTCTCATTGGTCTTAAAAATCTGTCATTGTGGGTATCCCTGCAATAGATGGACTGCAGCGGCTCAAGAAGGCAGCTTATCACCACCTTCTCCAGGGCAATGAGGGACAAAATTAAACGTGGGACCAGCCAGAGATAACCACATCCGACAGATGATTTTTTATTCACTTAAAAACTCTCTGATGGAGGGAAAATACTGAAGATCTGGCAATCCAAACCACTCACAGAGAATGCTGGAGAAACTCTGCAGGCCTGGCAGCATCTGTGGAAAGAAAACAATGTTTCAAGCCCAATATGACTGTGTTTCTTTCTCCACTGATTCTGCAAGATCTGCTGACTTTCTCCAGCATTTTTAGTGTTTGTGTTTAAATAATGTTTTTGCCTACACCTGAGAGATTCTTTACACTCATCTCGGTATTCCTGCAACCGAAACATTCTGTTCATGAATAAGGATAACTTTTCAAAACTCAAAGTGGCTCCAAACCTTGGTTTTTGTGTTTTAATGGTTTGTAGATATCCAGAGATGATAATGGTTCCGATGTGTGCTCTGGGATTTTTATTTGCAAAGCTATAATATGACTGTTCTGTCATGTTTACAACATTCAGCTCTCAGTTTACTGTCTGTTACACTTGGTAACTACACCCAAGGTCAACTAGCAACACCCATGAAAGACACACAGTGAACATTTGAATGCCACATCTACTACACTAACAACTGCATTTATATAGAATCTTTAAAGCAGTAAGATGACACAGAGATAGTAGGACCTGCAGATGCTGGAGAATCTGAGATAACAAGGTGTAGGGCTGAATAAACACAGCAGGCCTAGACCTGAAATGTCAGTTTTCCTGCTCCTGTGATGCTGCTTGGCCTGCTGTATTTATCCTACTCTACACCTTGTTATGTAAGATGACACAGGCTGATTTACTAGAGAGTATCCAGCAAAGATTTGATGCTGAGCCACAGAAGATATTAGTGCAAATGGTCAATCCTTGATTGAAGGGGTGAGTTTAAGGAACATCTCAATGAAGAAGCAGAGGGATGGGAATGTTTAGGTGGTGATAATATGATTGTACATCATTACAATTCTCTCACATAGAGTACAAACCTTTGTCTGAAACCAATCCATTGTTAGTCAAGGTGATGCGTCTAAGTCATACATTCAAGCTGAAAAATAATAGGAAGATACCATGAATAAGGTGTGGGAGCAGAATTAGGACATTCAGCCCATTGAGCCTGCTCCAGCATTCAATGAGATCATGGCTGATCTGATAATCCTCAACTCCACTTTCCTGCCTTTGCCCCACAACCCTTGAATTCCTTCCCGATTAAAAAAATCTGTGTCTTGTCTTTGAATATCAAAATAACTCCGCAGAGGTTGGTATCCTGTCACCAAGTCACCCTTTATTTAAGATAACAAAGTGTGAAGCTGGATGAACACAGTAACCAGAAGCATAAGACATAGGAGCAGAAATTAATCTAATCCACCATTCAACCATGGCTGATTAGTTTATCAACCTCATACTCCCGTTTTCTCCCTGTAACCCTTGACCCCCTTGACAATCAAGAACCTATCAATCACTGCCTTAAATATACACAAGACTTAATCTCTACAGTCTTCTGTGGCAATGGCATGGACTCTGGCCAGCCAGCTCAGAGCCAGTCCATAGAATGAGGAGACTCTCTGAATCCCCTATTTATATCTGTCAGCCAGGGCTCCCTGAATGGCCAAGGCCCACAGCCCCAGTCAAGGATGTCATAGACAATGAGATCCATGTGGCCAATATTCCAATCACTATAAATATACTTAAGAACCAGTCTCAGCAAAGCTCTGTGGTAAAAAAATCCAAGGATTCACTCCCATCCGAGAGAAATTCTTCCTCATTTCTGTCTTAAATGGGTGATTCCTTATTCTGAGATTACGCCTTCTGGCCCTAGATTCTCCCAGAAGGGGATTAAAAAAAAACATTCCATACCTACACTGTCAAGATCCTAAGAATCTCGTGTATTTCAATAAGGTCACCTCACACTTTTCTGAAAGCCAGAGAGCATACTGAACCTCTCCTTATAAGACAGTCCGTCAATACCTGGAATCAGCCGAGTGAACTGCCTTTCGACTGCCTGCAATGTCAGATTATCTTTCCTTAGATAAGGGGCTGGAAATGAAAACGTGAGGCCTAAAGGAGATCGAGAACATTCGTACACACAAAATCGCAAGCAGGTGACTGCTCGGATCTCAATTCAACGCCCCAAGGAAACTTGGTGACTTTCCAGGGTCCTGGTCAATTCAATTAAAACAACGTAAACATATTAAATTCATTATTCACTGTGTTCCAAATGGAAGCCATGCTTGCCCGTTTAAGCATGGTGACACGTCAAACTTGATTAGGCCTTTGCAAATCCCTCACTTTTTACAAATGTGGTATACACATGGGTCTGTCTCTTTCCATCGACCACATATTCTGGAGCTATTATCTTTGCTGTCATGAGCTTGTGACTAAACCAGCTCAGATTCAGTGCAACGCTTGTATTTAACCATGTCAGAAACTACACCAAAGATACGGTCTGACCAATATGAGAACCCAGACCCACAGGTTGGCCGGTAACAGGGGAGGGCAATGAATGTTGGCCTGGCATATATTTTATGAATGAATCAAATAAAAAAATCTCAAAGGAAACTGCGCTGTGCTTGCATGCAAAATGCACATCTTAAAAATGAATATAAATCAGCTGCTGATAAGGTTTAAGTTTTGATCACTATAGCTGATACCACAATTAAAGGCTTGAGGACCTTCAGAGATTACCAGCCAAACACGTTGGCATCAGTGATGGGGAAGCTTCTAAACCCTATAAAGTCTAAATTACACTGTGCTGATGCTATAGCTTTCAGAGGTGTATTTTGTCCATTTTTTTAATGAAGAAAGATTGAGACAGAAGTGCCAAGTAGTCTGCTCCAAAGCCAACAAAGTTTATTACGGGCCTGCTCGGTGGCTCAGTGGTTAGCACTGCAGCCTCACAGCACCAGGGACCTGGGTTCGATTCCAGCCTCGGGCTGCCTGTGTGGAGTTTTCACATTCTCCCCGTGTCTGCGTGCATTTTCTCCAGGTGCTCCGGTTTCCTCCCACAGTCTAAAGATGTGCAGGCTAGGTGGGTTGGCCTTGTGAAATTACCCATAGTGTTCAGGGGTGTGTGGGTTATAGGGGGATGGGTCTGGGTGGGATGCTTCGAGGGGCGGTGTGGGCTTGTTGGGCTGAAGGGCCTGTTTCCACACTGTAGGGAATCTAATCTAATCTAAACAGCTTGTGAGGCCTTGATTAATTTTTAAGTTGAAACAGTAGCAGCAGCCTGCATGTGTGGGGTCAAGATCCCAAACAGCCAGGATTTTTTAGTTTTAGTTTTTTAGTAGCAGTTGCTGGGGCCTTGAAGCTGAATGTGGAAGCCTTTATTCCTTTGCCTGTTACAGCTAAAGGGTGGGGTTCTCTTCCTGCTGCTAGAATTGCATGTGAGACAATCTGTTTTACTGAATTTGCCTTTGCCAAGGGTGTGTTTTTGGGATCTAACAATATTGGAACAGTTTGAACAATTGAATTGCATCTGGAATGCAATGCCTGACACTGCCTGACACTCAAAATAAGAAAAGAAAATTAGGGTCCAAGCTGTCTTCTTAATATATTTTGAGAGGTTTTGTTCTGGTCCATAACAGGACGTATTCACCACATCTGACAGAGCCGAGTTGTTTATAATACACAGAGAACAGCTCAAACTTAAGCAGTCCACACTTGCCAATCCCAAACCAAAACACCTACCATTAGAATTGATTCTGTAATTGGGCAGCACTTTGTGAATAAACCTGAGTGCGCTAATGGAAACACAAAGAACCAATGTAATAAATCAATCGATTAAGGTGGTTTGTTGCTCCTTGCGGGTCTGTTCTCATGTTTCGAGCTTTTATGGTTGATATTTAAGTTCTGCATTAACAAGCGGCTAAGTGAATCAAGCTCAGTCTCTGCCTGGTTTGGAGTAGCTGGCCACAGCTAGAATTGCAGTTATTATTGACACTTCCTGCAAGAGAAACAACCAGATTGACAACCACTGATTTTGTAGCAGCCTGCGTTCACATTGCACCTTCAATGAAGTAAGACATCTCAAGGAACCTCATAAGAAACTACAACAGTCAGCCATGATTCATTTAGTCACATCCTGCTGCATGAGTCACACAGGGTTTTGGGTTTGAATCCCTTCTCTCATCTACAAGACACAACTGAGGGCGTGCTGTGCTGTCACGAGGTGATGGATTTTGGATGAGGGGTTAAGCCAAGATCCTATCTGCCTTCTCAGCTAGATGTAAAAAATACATTTTGAACAGCAGGAGAGTTCTCCCCAGTGTCTTAGCCAAGACTTATCTCTCAATAAACATCACAAAGACCAATCCACTGGCAAGTGTCTCATCATTGTTTTTTGGAAGCTTGCAAAGTGCAAATTGGCTGTGTGACAAAAGTAACTACTTTGCAAAAAAAACTTTGTCACATGGTTGTGAACAGCACTGTATAAATGCTGGTTACTTCATCTTACACAGTAGAAGGAATCAGAACAGATGAAAAAGAGATAATGGGAACTGCAGATGCTGGAGAATTCCAAGATAATAAAATGTGAGGCTGGTTGAAGACAGCATGCCAACCAGCATCTCAGGAGCACAAAAGCTGACATTTCGGGCCTAGACCCTTCATCAGAGAGGGGGATGGGGAGAGGGTTCTGGAATAAATAGGGAGAGAGGGGGAGGCGGACCGAAGATGGAGAGAAAAGAAGATAGGTGGAGAGGAGAGAATAGGTGGGGAGGTAGGGAGGGGATAGGTCAGTTCAGGGAAGATGGACAGGTCAAGGAGGTGGGATGAGGTTAGTAGGTAGATGGGGGTGCGGCTAGGGGTGACAGGAAGGGATGGGTGAGAGGAAGAACAGGTTAGGGAGGCAGAGCCAGGTTGGACTGGTTTTGGGAGGCAGTGGGTGGAGGGGAAGAGCTGGGCTGGTTGTGTGGTGCAGTGGGGGGAGGGGACGAACTGGGCTGGTTTAGGGATGCAGTTGGGGAAGGGGAGATTTTGAAACTGGTGAAGTCCACATTGATACCATTAGGCTGCAGGGTTCCCAGGCGGAATATGAGTTGCTGTTCCTGCAACCTTCGGGTGGCATCATTGTGGCACTGCAGGAGGCCCATGATGGACATGTCATCTAAAGAACGGGAGGGGGAGTGGAAATGGTTGGCGACTGAGAGGTGCAGTTGTTTGTTGCGAACTGAGCGGAGGTGTTCTGC